>NC_080608.1:17529945-17724945 GCF_027887145.1 Ammospiza caudacuta | reverse complement strand
TGAAGTTTGCAGGTTGGCCTGATAATGAAAGCTAACTAGCGTGCAATCCATTTAATTCTTTTTTCAGGCACTGCCTAAATTTCAGTCTTCTCCTTTTTGGCTCTAGTTTCAAACTCTCTTCCCAGGAAAATGTTTGTAAAAATAATTTGCTATAATTAGAAAAACGCTTCATTGGAAATTCATTACTGGAAGCCTGTCCTGCCAGTGGGAGCAGGGCAGGCTCCAGGACACCTCTTTTGGTGACGTGTTCTGCACTGACAACCCAAGGGATGCCCATGTTTGTGCTACAGGAGCTGGGCTTGAGCTCCAGCTCCCAGAATCAAAGGATTGTGTGTGGTTTGCTACATCTATTGTAAAGATTCCAGTCCCTGTGCCTGGTGGGAGTCCTGACTCCCAAAGAGAATGGGAATAACAAGAGAAGGATAGCTGTTATTTTGAGGGCATTTAGTGTGATACCTGCTTAGATGTGGCAGTGCCACTGAGAGTTGGGGCTGTACCTGTTTCTAGAACTCAGTATTTGGCCTCAAACACAGACACAGCCTCTGCATCCTGCCCTGGGTAACCTGGGAGCCACCACCCCTCAGGAGAAGGGGGAACATCATTGCTCAAACTCAGTGAGTTTGAATGAGATCACTAATCATTGTCCAAACTCAGTGATTTTGGACAAGGTCACTAAAACCAGCCAATGCCTGAGTTTTAGGGGTGCAGTGCTCTGAGTGAGGAGCTCTGCTGTGCCACGCTCCCCCTGGGGTCAGCACAAAGGGCTTCCCACGACTGGAAGCCAAAACTCCAGCCAGGGATGAGCATCCCCTTCACATCCCTCTCTCCACCCCTTTGCTGTGATGCAGAGCCCTTGGGATCCAGCATCCCCTCCGTGCTGCTGCAGCACAAATCCCTCTGCTCCCCCATGCCAAGATTCACCCCAGCAAGGGAGGCACAGCTTGGTCATGCTGGTTACAAAGGGAAATGGCACAAAAAGGCTGCTCCCCATCCCAGAGCTTCACCCCAGCAAGGGAGGCACAGCTTGGTCATGCTGGTTACAAAGGGAAATGGCAAAAAAAGGCTGCTCCCCGTCCCAGAGCTTCACCCCAGCAAGGGAGGCACAGCTTGGTCATGTTGGTAACAAAGGGAAATGGCAAAAAAAGGCTGCTCCCCGTCCCAGAGCTTCACCCCAGCAAGGGAGGCACAGCTTGGCCATGCTGGTTACAAAGGGAAATGGCAAAAAAAGGCTGCTCCCCATCCCAGAGCTTCACCCCAGCAAGGGAGGCACAGCTTGGTCATGTTGGTAACAAAGGGAAATGGCACAAAAAGGCACCCCCTGATCACATCCCTCCTAGCTGGGACTCTGAGCTGTGAGCACCCCTTCAGCTCTGGGACTTTCCACACACACAGAGAAAAGGCTGGGGGCTGAGGGATGGCAGCTCTCTGACCAATTACAGAGTAATTAAAAGACCCACCAAGAAAGCTTTGCATATGGGCTTCAATGATTACACCACAGTCCTGCCAGAAAAACACAGCAGAGGATCTCGGGCAGCTCGGAGGATGCATATGGCTTGTGTAGGGGGAGAGACCTAAGAGACTGTTACTCTGGGTAGGAAGTGGATTTTCCCTCTCCTGTAATCTTGTTAAATTACCGTGGTTTTAAACCAATGATTTATATCTCCCTCTTCAAATCCAGAGGGGAGGAAAAAACCCCAAACCCTCTCTAAACAGCCAGTGTGTGACAAGCAATACATTTTCACTTTCATTTACCCTCACACTGCAAAGTTCACTCAGCAAACCAGAAGTGCTAAAGGAAAATACTGGGAAGGACTGGTTAAAAAGAAAACCTTGGCTGAAGTGAGATGGAAAACAGATTTCCCGGGTTAGGTAAGTATCAGAAAATAATGCATAATGTTGGACACCCGAAAAGGGAAGTAGGAAAATATTTAGGAATGTGCACAGCCATTTGCAGCCTATGAAAAGCACAAAAAACCAGTTTCATTAGGAAAGGACGCTGCAAGCAGTGCCAGGAGGTGCCACGCTCCAGGACCAGCCTGGGAAATGGCCATATCCTGTGCCCAGCACTGCTTTTCTGGGAGTGCCTGTGTGCAGCTGGCTGAGGATTCCCAAACACATTTTCATTTCCCTTTGGGTTTCAGGGAGCCTCCCTCCCTCCTCTGCCAGTTTGCATCTCTGTGGGTCCTGCTGCTTCCAGGGGGAATCATATCTTAGCAACACTGACTAAATTAAAATTAAATTAAATTAAATAAATAAAATATAATCTAAAAATATAAAAATTAATATTTAATAATATAACATTAAAATAAAAATAATAAAATAAACGAAAATAAATTAAATAAAAATATGTTTCAAATAAAATAATTTTTAAAAAATTTAATAAAATAAAATAAAATAAAATAAAATAAAATAAAATAAAATAAAATAAAATAAAAGTGAGACCCAGCACAGACCTGAAACCAAGGCCATGCTGCAGCCCACCTGCAGGGTCTGTCCAATTAACATCTCCTCACCCTTCAGCTTTGTGAAACCCCACGGTGCTGCCACGGAGCACCAAGCTCACAGAGGAAATCCCCCACGTGCGGGGAGCACCTGAGGGAAATAAAGCCATCTGTTCATTGGGGCAGGCCAGCCTCACTCCAATTAATGTACAGAGCTGCATTAAGGGTCTCTCCTCCATGCAAATCCCCTCTTGTAAACAAACCTCACAGGCCCCAGCCCCAGCCTCCGAGGCAAGTTCCAATCTGATTAGTTACTCCACATGCCTTAAATCCCCCCTTACATTTACCAGTGAATGAAACTACCTTTTTGCTGAGATATATGAAACACTTTACTGATGTTCACCTTGAGGTGTCCTTTGCAGTGATAATTAGTGAAACTGGGACCTCTCTGGGTGAAAAACAAGCAATTTAATTTGGTTTTTTGGCAGTAGTTTTCCTCCAGACCACCACCCACACAGCACAGCACCAGACCTCCACCACAGCCCAGCACCCACTGAGTTTTATCTCCATATTTGCATTACTCCAGATTATTTTGGGTGCCTGTTTAAAGCAGAGCACAGAGCAAGGTGTGTAGTTCAGTATATCAAAACCAGGAGAATGAATTAATGGGAAGGGAGTTCAGCAGCAGCTTTGTGCCATTCTCTGAGCAGCAGTCCTGGAAAGCAACCATGGGAAAAGCACTTGGTGCAGGTGAGCTCACCTGGGCAGGAGAATTCCTGCAGGAACACACAGTGTGCAGTCTGGAAAAGCAGTGGGATGAAGAAGCAGTTCCCCCTGTGGAGGAAATGCATTTGTTGACTGATGGTTTAACCATGGGAGCCCCAAACTGGAGCCACAGGCTGCTCCTGCACAGCTCAAGGAGCCCCAAGGAAACTCCACAGCCCCTCTGACCTGGGCCTTCCCTCCCTCCACCAACACCACTGCCTTTCCTCAGATAATTAATTTGTCTTCTCAGTATTTCCATTTAGAGACACAAGTCTGAAAGCTCCCCAGATTGGCATCATGAGCATCCCAGTCCTTTCCAGCCTCATCCCTGCCCCACTGTGCTCCCCTCACAGGGATGGGGCTCCAGCTCACCTCAGCCCAGCACCATAAAGGGTTTGAAACCAGCCTGATTTCTTTCCCTTGCTTTGTACGTCACTTTTTCTTCTATTCTGTTTCAAAACAGACAGGAAATTGATAAAATTATGGGAGCTAAGTGAAAATTAAGCACTTTATACCTTGTTGATTTGGGTTTCTGCCCTGCAAAGCAGAGTCTGTAGATGTTACCTGTGATGTTCACATGGAGGCTTTGCTTCTCTTGTCTTGCTTCAAGTCACATCCCAGAGTCTTCACTCAGGAGGAGAAGTCCCTTTCCCCAGCAGTAATGGAAATTCCCAAACAGGGATAAAATTATGGTCCTGCAGTAGAAGACAGCAAGAGAAGAGCAAGATGCATTTCCTGAAAGCAAAAAAAGAAGATTTTCATTGAAGGTGAGCTCTGCTACCAGCCCCAGGAGTTCCAGGCAGCTCAGAACAAACATCTCCCCCTTGGCCTGAAGGACCAGGATGGCAAGTTTTGGTCTTACAAAAAAATGAATGAAAAAGTGAACTTGTGGGTGCCCTGTGCCTGTGTGGGGGGCTGAAGCTGCCCAGAGCTGCTGGGCTGCCCTGAAACCAGCGCAGGTAAACAGGAAATCTGATGGCCAGGGGAGAGGCAGTGCTGGGAACACTTGTGATTTTGGCATTGAAAGTGTTACAGAAAACTTGCCATAAAGTTCCTCTGAGTCTTTAATTTCCCTCCCCCCAATCTTCCTTTGATTTTGATCCCCTCCTTTCCTCGTGTCCTTTGAACTCTTAAAAACGCACTTTGAAGAGATGTCATAAAGTGGGGGCTTTGTTCAGCATCTCCTCTTTGATGCCCCTGCTCCGTGAGTGAAGTGCAGCCCCGCAGGATGTGGAGCCAGAGGAGCTGAAAGCCGAGACAGAAGGGAAAGGGCACAGAAGCAAAAGTGTGGCCGTGGAATTTGGGAACAGCTCTGGGCATGGCACAGCCCAGGGAGGATCCTGGGCTGCAGGGACCTGCTGTGGCTACAGCCCTCCAGGGGGAGGATGAGGATGGAGGAGAGGGGCAGCAGCGGGGGATCCTTCATCCCAAAGGCCACTCTGGTGTCACCACCAGGTTAGAGCTGTGTGACAATGCCCCTGCCTGGGTGACATCCCCGGGGGAAGGGCCCTGTCTGTGTCACTGGAGCATCTCTGGCACCCAACCCAGGGCTCAGCCCAGCACAGCAGCTCCAGGAGTTGGTGCTGCCATCACCCTGCAGTCCTCCCCACCTGTCCAGCCTTTAAAGGTCCTGCTGTCCAGGACAGAAAACAGTAATAAATAATCAAAAATGTAAAAATGTAAATAATTACATGCACACAAACAACCAAGAGCAGGCCTTCAGCTCCCAAACCCATCCCATGAGAAGCTAAGGGCACTGCCCAGGCAGGAGGAGGCATGATGCCATGATTGCATGATGCCGTGATGCCATGATACCATGGTGCCATGATGCCACGATGCCATGATGCCATGGTGCCACAATGCCATGATGTCATGGTCCAGGTAGGAGGAAGCATGATGCTGTGATGCCATGGTGCCACGATGCCATGATGCCACAATGCCATGATGCCATGAGGCCATGATGCCATGATGCCATGGTACCATGGTGCCATGATGCCATGATGCCACGATGCCATGATGCCATGACGCCATGGTGCCATGGCCCAGGCAGAAGGAGGCATGATGCCATGATGCCATGGTACCATGGTGCCATGGTGCCATGATGCCATGATGCCATGATGCCACGACGCCATGGTGCCATGGCCCAGGCAGGAGGAGGCATGATGCCATGATGCCATGATACCATGGTGCCATGATGCCATGATGCCATGGTACCATGAGGCCATGATGCCATGATGCCGTGATGCCATGATGCCATTATGCCATGGTGCCACGATGCCATGGCCCAAGCAGGAGGAGGCAGAGCTCAGCCCCATCTCCTCAGAGCCAGAGACAGTGCCCGCCCCACACACCCTTTCCATGCTGGCGTCTCTAGAAAGCTCAGAAGCCTCAGAATCCCATGGAGGCTGGAAAAGCCCTCTCAGAGCACGGAGCCCAGCCCTGCTGCAGCCCAGCCTTGGGCTGGGTCACTCTTTTCCCCTCCTGAGCTCTATGGGACATTTCACACTGAAGCAGTCTGTGCAGCACAGGCCCCGTGGCACAGAGCCACTGCTTGGAGCCTCTCAACTTTGTTTAACCTTTGCACAGGGAATTGCATGAACTCATCCAAGGGAACCTCTCAGCTAGGGAGAAACAGATGTTCAGGCATTAGATAAGCTGTGAGCAAGTCCACGGTGTTTATCAGCAGGGACGTGGGGCTGACTTTGGGTTTGTTATTTTTATTGGGTGGCCAGTGGTAGGAATTATTCAGAAATAAGTGAAAATTATCCTGAAAACTTCTTGAAGTGCTTCTGAAATGATCTTTTCCTCAGCTGCTCCTTCTTACCTGCAATATCAATTCATATTCTTTTTTCTTTTTCTTTTTTAGAATTACAGCCAAGTATCTGCTTCCAAGACTGAATGCAGATGCAGCTGGAACAGGAAATTTTAACTTGCTTCCAACCTGGGAATTTTGCACTTTAAGCTTGAGATAAGGAGAGAGCTTGGTTTTAAAGACACATGTGGCCTAACAAAAGACAATTGTCCTTCCAGAGGGGCCACCCCACAGCCCTCCTGAGCGACCAGTACTGCAGAAATGGCAAAATCTCAAGAGCTGAGTAATCCTGGTGTGCAGGGACACCTTCCACCAGCCCAGGTTACTCCAGCCTGGCCTTGGACACTGCCAGGGATGGGGCAGCCACAGCTGCTCTGGGCACCCTGTGCCACCCAGGCACAGCCACAGCTGCACTGCCATTGCCCAGAATTTCTCACAGAGGACAAGGGAGACCTGACAAAGCCACCAGGGCTTTTCTTGGTGCACCCAAGGAGCCCTGGGAAGAGCCACAGCAGCCTGGCTCCTCCTGCAGCTGCTCCCTGCACACAACCAGCCTTGAGGAGAGCAAGCAAAGGGGGAAAAATGGGGCAGTGAATGAAAAACTAATATTTTGTGATGGGCATTTTGTGTTACTGACCTGTGGCAGATGTTTGAAAGGCACAATCAAACATCTAAAGCTGCAAATATAAAAGCTGGCACTAGGAGAAACCCAGCACCCAGCTACCCAAACATCACCTCAACTCAGGGCCTGGAGTTTCCATCTCCTTAAGCCCTGATGTCCCATTCACATGGACATCTCCCCAAGGACCTTCCAGGGAGCAGAGAGCAGCCCAGCCACGGCCAAACCCACTCTGCAGCAAAGTAGGTCAAACAGAAACGCTCTGCTCTCAGCTGAAGGTCACCACTGTCTCCCCAGGCTGCTCTGGGCAAGAGAAGTGTATTTACATTGAGGAGATGTGGAGAGGTTTTGGAGCTGGAAGTGGTTAGAGGAAAAACAGGCTGTTAAAGAGAGCAGGAGCATGAGCCTGCATCCGAAATGCTGAGCACTGAGGGAGGAAAGAATGAAAAATCCCAAATAACAGACATTTCCCTCAAAGGGCAGGAGTGTTAGAGCTGCCTTCCCCGCTCCTGGGCAAGCACTGGGAGCTGTTCCTGTACAAACTACAGCAGTGATGAGAGGCCTCGGGTAACATTTGCAGAGGGTTTGACATGGAAAGTCCAAATTTCCCTTTACGGAGGCAAAGTCTGACAAAAGCAGAATGGAAAGAGGTTTCTGACGGACAAAAATTGACTCCCTGGCACACACACAGGCCCACGCAAACTTTCCAGCCTGCCCTCCAAGTGTGAGCACTGGTGTTTCCATTAAGTGCCTGAAAGCTCAGAAAGCTTCTGGAGAAAAGGTGAACTCCTGTTTAGACTGAGCACGACTTTTTCCTTGGATTTCTGCAGAATTTTTACACGTGGTTTTGCAGCAGGGGCAGGGATTACCTGGGTACATTTGTGGGTGTCCTTCTGACTGCCCTGCAAGAGGAGCACTGGTGTAGCCACTTTAGGGTGTTTGTCTGAAATCACTGCTGGGGACATCTGTCAGAGGAGACTTCATATAGAAATAAAACCATAGAAGAAATCACAGAGTTATTCAGGTTGGAAAAGCCCTCTAAGATCATCGAGTCCATCTGTTCCCCAGCACCACCAATGCCACCTCTAACCCATGTCCCCAAGTGCCACATCCACATGGCTGTTAAATCCCTTTTCCCCAATATCCAACCCAAACCTCCCCTGGTGCAACTTGAGGCCATCTCTTTTTGTCCTGTCACCTGTTCTTGGGAGAGGAGACCGATCCCCACCTGGCTACAGCCTCACTCATCTTTGTCTCGCTCATCTCTCCCCTCCCATTTTCAGCCTTCCCCAGGCAAACTCTGCCCTCTAAGATGCTCAAAGCTTTGCTGGGCTTTCACTGGGCAGCTTTGCTCCCAAGAACAGCCTGGATCTGAAGACGCACTCAACTTGGGGAATGCCCAAACCTAAAGCAGGTTGCCTCCTCTCCTGGTGTCCCCAGCACGGTCCCACCACCCAGGGGACTCCTGGAAGCCTCACGCAGGGGACACGTGTTGGCACAGAGGTTGCATCACTCTCACCACGCACAGACCATCTCCTCTGCCCCTGTGGAAGCCATAGCACTGCCTGCACAGGAGAGTTATGTTAGAAGACTAATTAATGTGTTTTGGCTGTCTCCTAATGAACCCCAGCAGCTGGAAGCAGGCGCGGCGCCAGCTCCACGTGACCGCCCCGCTCTGCCTTGGCCTGGGCTCAGCAATCTCTGCTCCAGTTGTCCTGCACGGCTCCTTTTCCCCCCAAACTGAACTAATCAATGTCTGGCTGCGATTTACCCTGGAGGGAGGGGGAGAAACGTGCCTGGAGAAGCTGTTGTGCATCACCCAGCGCGCCGTGAGCCCGCTCCCGTGCAGCCATGCCCAGGGTTCCTCCCCTCCATTTATCTTCCCACAAGCAGAACGGCTGGAAGCAGATGAGTGCCTGCCATGGAGAGCAGTTCTGAGTGAGGTTATTGCATTCTTGACTTAAGCCCATTTTTCTGGTTTCCATGCAAACGTCAATGAATTTTAAAAGGGAGCATTCAGCCCAGACCTCCCGATTCAGACAAATACGGTATCTCTCTATATGGGGATTATGCTCCTGCTTGGCAGAGGGGGAATCCATTGGATTTCTTCTCCCCTCACCATTACCACCCCTGAGTGTCCCATACACCCCAGTCACCTCCATCGGTTGCTGCACCATTCCTGTGACTCCAGGCAGGAACACTCACTGCAAAAGCACAGGAATATAAATGCTTGCACCCCATACATGAACACCCACACGCGTACAGGTGTGTGCCGGCCCCGAGCACGGCAGGAATGTAAATATGTTTTACTCCTAATTATGGAAAGCACTTTGGCAGGAGGCAGCCGGGGACACAAAGAGCTACTATTGAGGTTCCTCAGGCTGTGGCCTCCATTCAGCACACAATTGACAATATTTAGACAGCATGGGCTGGTTCCTTCCTTCGCAAGGTAACTTCCTGCTCTGGCAGCCCCGGCAGGCTGTAAATGACCTTGTGTTTGAGGACAGTGGCAAATCAAATAATGGGCAAAGGCCAGCGGCGCCTGCTCGCTGCTGCCCCTCCAGCACCACTCCCTCTCCCTGCTCTCCTCCCACAGCCCCCAGGGCTCAACAGAGCTGGCAGGAGATGCTCCCGTGCTGCCCAGCAGGGAGGCAGCAGCCAGGGAGCACCCGGAGATCCCACTGTGCAAAAACCATGGCATGCAAATAAAGACTGACTTATTGATCCCAAAGGAATCTCATTTGGGGTTTTGTCTCGCTCATCTCTCCCCTCCCATTTTCAGCCTTCCCCAGGCAAACTCTGCCCTCTGTGATGCTCAAAGGTTTGCAAGTCTTTCACTGGGCAGCTTTGCTCCCAATCCCTGCCTCGCTGCCCATGCCCTGCTCCAGTCTGGCTCCCATAACACACAGGGCCAGACCACAAGGCACATTGACTTCTGCAAGTCTGGCTCTAAAACCAAATAAAAAGCTTTTCATTGACACTCAAGTGTAGGTGCAGCAAGTCAAAAGCCTTATTTTCATGTTTTACAGCGCTGCCACCTGAATAAATTCATTTTAAGTGCCACTTTTCCATTTGTGGATTATGAAAGGTTGGGAGGTCTGGATGCCATCACCAGGAACCGAAGGGCAATATATCACCCAGTGCAGGAGCCTGTCAGTGCCGCTGTATCCCACAGCCATGGGCGCTGCAGAGCCTTGCCAAGCACTGCCCCTGGTGAGTGCAAGCATGAGCAGAGCCTGCCCTGGACACACGGACGGACACACGGACAGATGGACACATGGACAGCAGCAGGTCTGCCCCTCGCAGAGTGGGACAGGCACGTGGCCATAAAGCAATGGTGGGACATGAATGTGACATGGCTCAGTGGAAAGAAAACCCCCAATATAAAATATTTCCTAGTCCGCCCACCTTCCTGCTCCCGTTTGGAGCAGAACGGCTCCATTGTGCTCTGGGGTTTGCTCAGGGCAGAGCCTGCACAGGGAAAGGGGGGCTGCACATCCCTCAGCATGAGCACAGCCCCAAACCCAGCTGGGGCTCTTGCAAACACCCAGTTTGGACCCAGGGTTAGCCCATTTCCAGCTGTACTGCACAGCATCACCCTCAATTACAAATCACATGTACCTGTGGGTGTAAGTGCAAGTGCCTGAGGCAGATTTGGCACACCAACAGCTACGGGAGAAATCTGAAGAAATTAAGTGTCATGGGATTGTTGGCTTTGCATATATTTGATTTTCCAGCCATTTTTAATCACATGGAAGCACAGCTTAGGGGTGTTGGAGCATCACTGCTGCCAGCCCAGAGCACAGAGGTGCTCTGTGTGCCCAGCCATCAGCTCTGAGGCTCTGTCCACAGGGGAACGTGCACCATCCTGTCAAACTCACAAAGCATCAGCAAGCCCAGCACCTGCCAGGAGGAGCACCACCAGGTTTAAAGGGAAACCAGATCTGCCAGGAGGAACATCACCAGGTTTAAAGAGAAACCAGATCTGCCAGGAGGAACATCACCAGGTTTAAAGGGAAACCAGATCTGCCAGGAGGAACATCACCAGGTTTAAAGGGAAACCAGATCTGCCAGGAGGAACACCACCAGGTTTAAAGAGAAACCAGATCTGCCAGATCTGCCAGGAGGAACATCACCAGGTTTAAAGGGAAACCAGATCTGCCAGGAGGAACATCACCAGGTTTAAAGCCAGAGCAGAGGCAGGAGGTGCTCCATGTTTTCTCCCACCCAGCACACAGAAGGTTTCCCACAGCCTTTGGTGGCTCTCGAGCAAACCAGGGAAGGCTGGAGTTTGTTCCACTGGTGCAAGGAAACTCCTCTGACAAACCAAGAGGGCGTTTGGCTGAGCAGCACAGGGCTCCTCACTCCTCACACACACAACCCTCCACAGTAATGCAGGGACAGGAGCACTAGGTGGCAAAAAAAGCCAACAGGTTCTTATTAGTTACAATCTGAAAATGAGCATTAATGACTCTATGAAATTTCAGTAAGTTTAAAACCATCCAGGATGGGCCCAAAACCAGCAAGTTTTGCTGTTCCCAGTAAAGGATGGAAGTGAGGGCTCACAGCCAGGCAAAGAAAAGGGGGAGAAAGGGGTTAAACCCCAAATTGTTGCTGAATAAATAGTACCAAAGTAGAAAAGACATCTTGCTGGATTTCTGAGCACCATTTCCTTCCTGGCAATGACCATGTAATAAAGCATCAAAATAAACAGTAATCAAAAAAATAAATGTCTGGAATTGGTCTGTATTCCAGATGAGAAACATCTGCAGGGGTAGATCAGCAGATATTTTCTCTTTTTCCTGGGCAATTAGTTGGACAATTCTGCTCTCTTATAAGTAAAATTATTCTCCCAGCCTCTTCTATCACCTCATAAATTAAATCAGTATTTTTGCAAAGGAAGGTAAAATCAATAAATGCCTCCAGATAAATAAGAGCAAAGGACTCCCCTAGACACTGCTGAGCCAATTCTCCTTGGGACTGCTCCCTGTGCAGCTCTCCTCATTTCCAACTGCACTTTCTCAAAAGGATGGGGCAAAAAACCAACCCTCAACTGTTTTAAAATTTAAAAATAAGGCTATAATTTTTCCTGTGCAGAAATGAAGATGAGATAAGGCTGGATTAGACCAATGTATTAACTGTGACTTGTTACAGGCCACAAATCAGGACAGAACCATTCATTTTGGAGCCACCACTGCCAATTATGAAATCATTGTGCTTGCCATACACATTGATTAGAAAAGCTGTTTGTTTGAACTAATAAAGCAGTAAATGAGCTGAAATTGTCTTTTCTTTATTTTTAATATGATAGATGGAATAAACTATGGGTACATCTGTTCCAAGCTTCTTCTCCAAAACATGTTATGTCTGAAAAGCTTGAAAAATGTTCTTTTCTATTCCAACATTTCAAAGTAATGATTTTCTGCAAAGCATCACCTACAAAACATCCATCAGGCTTACACAGTTTAATCCTCATTCTGCCTTTAGTTCCCCTTCTGAGCTAAACCACATTACATGGGGAGGGGAAAAGAGGCATTGGCCTCCAGATAAATCATGGGCATCCCTGGCTCAGCACCCCAGGATCATGGAACCCTTTGGGTTGGGAAAAGCCTCCAAGATTGAGTCCAACCATTAAACCAGCACTAAACAAAGTCCCCAAGTGCCACTTGTACAGCTGTGCCACTTTCAGACAAATCTGTATTACAACAATAGGAAGAAGCCAGAGGGACAGACACGTGCTCTGTTTTAGCCACAAAATTATTTTCCCCTCTCCCATTACCACTACTTTTTAAACCTTGCTGCTTAGGTCTGTGAGCCTCTCCCAGCAGGATAAACCTCTGGTCGCCTTGAGCAGGAAAATGCACACAGACCTCTCAGATTTTAAAAACATTTCCACCAAATTGCAAGGAAAATTCCCACAGCATCTGTGAAGCACTGCAGCAGTCCCTGCTCCCTGAGAACCACACTTTTACTCCATGGAGTAAATGCTGAACCTTTTTTTGCCCAGGCACTGTGGTGACACAGCACAGCAAGATAAATCCATATTCCAGCTTTGGGATCTCCCAGGATCATCCAGCTGGAGCTGGGAATGCAGACCTGCTCCCTGCACTGCCTCAGAATGGGAGCTTAGTAAAACAGCAAATAGAGAAAAAAAAAGTGTCACCAGATAATGAACACCTTATTTCAGGCTGTGGTTATGTAATTTGCTTTTTGGAGTTGTTTTATTGTATTTAGTGGGGGTTTAAGGGCAGCCATGGTGAAGTTTCTACATAAAGGAAAAGCAAACAGCTGAAGAGTCCTCCCTGGGCTTTGATCCTCCCTGCAGTGAGTAAACCATGAAGTGATTGTTAAATCCTAATCCGATTTAAAGCTGCTTTTGAATGCTTTAGGGGAGGAAGTGCTGGCTCTCACCGTCCCTTCCAGCCCAGGGGTTTAGAGCTGTGTCACTCTGCCTGTGCAAAGCCAGGATCCCCTCCCTGGCAGCTGCTGCAGCCCAAAACTCCCACCTGGAGATGAAGCTCATTCCAACTGGGAGTGAATAAATCTGCTCATGGGGGCGCCTGGAGAAAGCTCTGTGCAGCTCCCCAGTGACTCAGCTGGGGAAAACAGGGGAGCACGGAGCCAGAGGGCAGCGCTGGCAGGCACCACAACAACCTCCAAACCAGCTGCAGAGCGTTTGACACGAGGTTATGGCCCTGCTGCCCACGCCTGGGCGCTGCACAGACACCACTGCAGGAACACAGCTCCTGGAATAGGATCCCCACAGGAACAGCATCCACGGAACAGAGCCACCAAGGAGCTCTCATCCTGGACACAGCCCTGGACCTCTCCTGGGCAGGCCTGGCTTTGCTGCGTCAGACCCTGCTGACAGCACAGCCCAACCCGAGACCAGCAAACTGCCCTGACTCTCCTGAGGAGCATTTCTGGGATGTGGATCCACAAGAGTGCTTCCCTTAATCTCTGTTGAATTTAGCACATGAAAATATTTATATTTTTTCTTCCAGAAATGCCATTCAAAAGGAATCAGGATCAAGCAACCTGCAAAAATGTAATACAACAATTGTCAACCAAACTTCAGCTGCAGCATCTTTGCTGTGAGAGTCTCCCATGAGTTTTAGGCCACCTATTGCTTATTCCACTACCTTATTTTTCTCTGGACCCCTCTGGTTTGTTGTTGAGGTTATGTAGAAATGTAGCTGGGGTATACACCTGTAGCCCAATGGCCCCATGATTACGGGTCAGAGAGGTGCAGGACCCTGCCAGACCAGGAGCTGCACAGCCAGAGTGACAACCCTGGTCTCAAAGGGTTTATGAAGGAGAAAACCAGGAACACTGAAGATTTAGGATCCTTACATCTGGATTCTGTCACTGTAGCAGGATAAAACAAAGCCATGATCCAACCTTCTTTGGTCAAGCGTGGATCAGAAGATGAGCAAACACATCCCAGCCTAGCAGTTGTTATTTTCTGTGTGTTCAGTCCACAACGAGCCTGGTAGGAGCAGAGATTTCAACATGAAAACCAAGGCCCCAGGACACCAGGATTAGAAATGTGCTGGCAACTGGCAAGATATCAGAACAGTTTCCTTGGCTGGAGCCAAAAGGCAGGGATTTTGTCTTGGAACTGTTTATAAACCCCAGCTCCAGAAAAGCTTAAGAGACTGAGCGTGATCATTGACTCAGGAAAACCAGGACACGGGTGTTGGCTCCAGGGACATGGAACAGCGTGGATCTGCAGGGGAAAACCAGATTCCATGTGCACATTCAGCCACAACTGCAGCTCTCCTGGCCCTGGATCCCACCCTGAGCGTGGTCTGAGAGCTGCTCCAGCCCCACAGTGAGAGACCCCTGCTCTCCAGGATGTTTCCAAAGGTAGGAACGAGGAAAGGCAAGAGCAGGACCCTCTGCTCCCTTCCAAAAGCAAAATGACCCTTTACTCCAGGAGAATGTGCTTTTTAGCAAGACTGCTGCATTTTTTGAAATGATCTCTTTTCAAACAATTAAAATCCACGCCCACACCATATGCAAGGCCGCGAGTCAAATCTCTGCTTTGCATCACACACGGCACTTTTAAATGACATCTCCTTTTTCCGGGGTGGAAAATCACAGTCAGCATTTGTATATAAATATTATTACACAGCTTGAATGTGGAAGCCAGGAAACAGAGAGTGCTGCATGACAACGTGCTAAAAATTCCTTGCTGCATTTTTTTTGTGTGGAGGAGCCAGCACTGTTTGTACAGGGATCCCATTGTCACACACGGAGCTCTGCCCACAGCAGCTCCAGGACCAACACGTCCTCCTGGAGCAGACTGAGCAGCACGGAGGGAATTCTCTCCTCAGCTTCTGGTACTCATTCACCGCTCTCCTGGAAATTATGGATTCATTTAACCTGTGCATACATTAAATCCCAGGCTATTGTCATGCTCTCACTACTCACATGCCTAAGAACAGGAACACAATAATTAGGAGGGTGAGCTGGTCCTCCAAAGAGAAGCAGATGAAGAAACTGCTGGCACACATTCGCTTTAAAGTCATAATAGCATTAGTTATCTTAATAATATTGCTTTATTCTAATGAATGTTTTATTAGACAGATTTTCAACCTCAACAGTCCCCTTTCATAGCTCACAAGTGACTAGCAGGGCCAAAGACAAGGACTGGACTTTGTTTTGGGCTAAGATCAAGCTTAGGGTCAGCTTGCCATGCAATAGCTTGAGCCTGTCTGAGGGGCATCAGATCCTCATTTCTCCAGGGATGCTTTAACTTGCTATGCCAGGGCTGGGGAGACAGGAGTTTAACAGCCCAGGGCTTTTCCATCGCCAAGGAACAAATGACAACACCTGAAATTGGAATCTCCAGCCTCCAGATCACCAAACCTTAATCCCTCCATATCAAATGGTCCAGTCTCTGCTGCTAAAAATATCCAAACTGGCTGACGCCGGCTCCTCAAGCATCCAGAAATAGTGCTTGGTTTTTTGAAAGCCACACACTTCCATGTGTCCACAATGTGCTGCTTGCCTTTGAAAACAAAAACACTTCCAGTGGAGATACACACTGTTCCATTGGAGCAGTCAATGCAAGCCCTGAGGCACAAAAACCTCAGAGAGGAGAAGCCACGTCCGGAACGCCCGATCGCAAACATCCAACAGAGCGGGGGCACACTGGGGATCCTGCAGCCCTGACATCCAACCATCCCTGCTGAACAGCACCAGGACAAGGGAACAGGAGCAGGGAGAGGCACCCCAGCACCAACAGAGACACACCACGGGATGGGCAGAGTGTGCAGTCCCTCCTTAGGGGTGTCCTTAAATAATCTCACTGCTCTCCTGCTGGACAAAGCAAAACTGACTTGTCAAAGGTGCTAAAGCTACTCCAGGCTTGATAGGAGAGCCTGGGACAGCAAAGGGACACATGACACCCTCTAAGAAATATTTTTAAGAAAAAACTTAAAGTGCAGTAAAGTGCCTGGGATGGGGAATACGGGAAAAGTGGACTGAGGTGGGGGTTCCATTCAATCTGCTCTTCCACTGCTCTGCAAATTCCCTAAAATTTCCAAAGACAGCAAAACCTTTCCCTTTGGAGCTTCCAACCCCAGAGCCCTTCAGAAGAGCCCACAGAGCTGGACCAGGGCCTCCTGCCTGAAACATCCCCAGGGTCAGACAAGTAGGACAAATCCGCATAATTCCATTACTCATTTCACTGAACTTGTTGAGATAGGACGAAAAGTCTGAGGGTTCCCTGCCCCTTTGTCTGCCAAGCTCCTATCAGGGATATCAGTTTGCAGACCAGCTATAAGAATTTAACATTCCTGACAATTCTGGGGGCCAAGATTTGATTTGATTATGAAAATTCAGGGTCATTTCCAAACTTTATTCATTCTGGTTCTAATTACTTTGATAAGTGAAACAAGCTTTGAGTTGAAATCTCAAGTCTCTTTCAACACATGCTTTCATGAAAAGAAATTCACAAAACCAAAGGATAAACAGGTTAAAATTAGTACAAATAGCTTTTCCCTTCTGACATTAACCCTTTCAAGGGATACTGGACCGAAGTTGATGGTCTTGGGAAGTGTTCCCGTCCATTAGACCGAGGACTTTGTTTTAGAACTGAAAAACTGCGGTTTTAGACTGGACTGAAATATAAATCTCAAAATTCCCAAAATTCTGGACCAGCAATTCACACCAGTTTCTCCTCCCTAGTTTTCCCTTTCCCAAGCATTTTCCATTGTCCCAGAGATGAGCACAGCCCCTGCCCTGCCTTGCACCCAGTGAGGACGTGCCCAGGGCCTCGGGAGCGTTTTCCCCTGGAGGAACTCGGCCCTCACATCCCATCCCGTTTGGAGCTTGGGCTATTTTTGCCCTGTGCATCATCCAGTGCCTGTCCTCGCTGGCTCTGGCCTGCCAGGACGATGACTAACTTTCTCCCTCCACTTGTTCCCTCCACCCCTGAGAACATTCACATCCATCTGGAGTTCCTCACAACAACATATTTTTCAGCGAACCAAAACACCGTAAAACAGGATCAGCCACCCCGGCCTGGCATCCTCACAGCTCTGGCACAGCTGGTGCCCTCAGCCTGGGCTGGGGAGGCTCCCTGGCCCCAGCGTGGCCCTGCAGGTGCCCAGGTGAGGAACCCCTTGGGCTGCACGGAGCTTTCCTTATCAGTGAGGTGCTGCTCGTGGTCTGTGGTGTGCTTTCTGCCCATTTTAACATAAATGGAAGAGAATCCCAGACTGGTTTGGGCTGGAAGGGACCTGAAATCTCGCCCATCCCCACCCCTGCCATGGCAGGGACACCTCCCACTGTCCCAGGTGCCCCAAACCCACCCAGCCTGGCCTTGGGCACTGCCAGGGATGCAGGGGCAGCCACAGCTGCTCTGGGCACCTGTGCCAGGGCCTCACACCCTCCCAGGGAGGGATTTTCTCCCTGTATCCCATCCAGCCCTGCCCTCTGGCAGTGGGAATTCCCTTCTCCTGTCATTCCATGCCCACCTTTCCCCCTGCTCCAAGCACCCAGCCTCACTCCCCCTCCCCACCAGGACCTGGGGCTCTGGAGATGCTTTACCCAAACTCTCTGGGCCCTATCCAAAGATCAGAAAGCTGAGGAGGGACAGGAACAAAAGGGTGCTATCAGCTGAACGGGAATGAGTCACATTAATTTCCAATACTATCTGCTTTTGTCCATCAGCAGCCAGGGCTAATTGGGGTGCTGAGGAAATGCATCCCCTCCCTGGTGCTGCGAGTGTCCCCTGTGCTGCCAGGCCTGACACTGATAAATCCCCCACTCACAGGAAGGAAGAAAACTCTGAAGGGAACCAGGAGCAGCAGAGAGGAGGAAGGTGCCCAAAAAAGAGCTCATGAGGAACAAAGAAAAAAAAAAAAAAAGCTTCTGAGATCCATTAAAGGCAAATCATTTAACATTTACTTTTCCTTCTGGTGCTGTTCTAAGTTTCCACATTACTGCACCATTAATTAGGCAAAACTACAGGAAATGATGGGTATTTTGACAGAGCATTGACTGCTGGACTCGGCCCAGCAGAGCTGTCATAACATCCTGATATACAGCATGAGGGGCTGTGGGCTGGGGGGCTTTTAAAGAAAAAACTGAACCACAACAGAACACTAAACCCCAGTAATTCTGTCAGAGGCAACAGGTTAAGGCCACAAAGAAAAGTGGGGTTTAAGTGCAAAAAAAAATTTCCTTTCAAATCGCATAATTTCCAGTCTGTAAATTTTTAATGGATATAATCTGGGTATTTTCAAAGCAGGGACAGGAGGAAATTAGTCAGGAAAATATTTAAGTGTTAGAATGCGGTAATTATATACAATTATGTGACTCTGTAATACCCAGTGATACTTCGAAGAGGGAAGGGTTGGGTTGATTTTGCTCTGCTGCTGTACCCTGTGGAGGAGTAAACACGAGGGGTGGAAAACCAGGGCTATCAGGGCTGGTTTTGCAGGGACGGTCAGATTCCCCTCGCCCATGTGCAGCTGGGGTGAGGTGGAAACCCCCCACAAGATCCAGCAGGGCCCCCACAGCCACCATCACCCCCTGGAACATCCACCCAAACCTCAGCCTGGAACAAACCCACACCAGCCTCTCAAGGAACGGCACTTTCCTGAAGGGATTTCAGCTTGGAGGAGCATTTTCACTTGCAATTTGTTTCAGCAGCTATAAATCACGAATGAAATGCCAGATTTCAGCATTTCCATTGCGATGTGTGTTACAGATCCCCCAAAAACCAAAGCCAGTTAAAAATGACGGCGTGGGGCTGGAGACAGGAGCCACACAAACCAGATCAATGTCACAGGGCCCAGAGGAGCTCTGGTTAAATATGCAGTTAATTAATCATCCCCCATCCTGGGGAGCCAGCAGAGAGCCACGATCCAGAGTGATTTTACAGTATAAAACCCCAGGGCAATTGTTTCCCACCAGCACAGCCCCCGGCACTGCAGCCCACAGCATCTTCTCAGTGGAGTCCTTGCACTTTAAACCTAAACCTCAGAAAGAACAGAAAGTACTCCACAGGAATAGCTTTAACTACTGCAGCAGCTACACTGGCATTAAATTTGCGCCCTTTTGCTCCAAGTTTCACAAACTTCAGGCCAGAAATGCAAGAGGAGAAAGACACTGGAGGTGCCTTGGTGATCAAACCTCCCTCAGCTCTGGGGATTTACCCACTGGCATTGCAGGACTTCAGCTCTCCTTAAAGAAACAGCCCCAACATCTTCCCCAGCAAATCAAAACTAATTGGTCACAAAAAATGTTTGAAAGCTGACTAGATTATTTCATTGAAGAGACCTCTGAGATTGTTTTGATGTAATTTGGTTTTGGGGGAAGTTCAATTCTACAGAAGAAGGAAAAACAAGAATATAACAGTAATTTCTTTGAGCTTTGGGCTGATACATTAATACAGCATGGCTGTTACTCATCAGTATCCCTGTCTGCCTCAGGTGGAAGATACAGACCTTGTTCCTGCCAAAATCAAGATGGATTTGCTGTCTGCCTTTGATCACTTCGGTATATGTGCAAAAGATCAGCTGATATTTAAGGGTTTGCTTTGCTGTTCATTAATTACACTATGCAGTGAAAAGTTCTGTGGCTTTTCAGGAAGGAATTTGAGGATTTTCTGACCAAAATGTAGGTGGGTATTAGTGAGGGTTTCAGGCACAGCTGCAGCATCTCTCCAGGCTGCTGTCAGTAATTTTAGCTCTGGCCATGGACTGCAGGAGTGAGAACAATCCCAATACTGGATTTTCCAGGCTGAGCCTGACCTGCTATAGCAGCACAGACACCAGAGGACCTGTGAAGCACTGCTGCATGGTCAGCATGACTTCCAAGGTCAGGACTTTTCCACAGCATTGCTTTGTTGGCCAGGGAACACCATTTCCTCCCTGTGAAAATTCATTTCCTGCTCACAGGTGAACTTATGGCTGCTGAGAGCCCCGAGCACCTGCTGGCATCACTTCTTCCCTGGCACTTAAAAACCAGACATCCACCTCTCCTGAGCCCAGAATCCCACGGGAAAGGCAATTCCCAGCTGTGGCAGAGAGGGGCTGAGCCCTGCCAGGGCACCCAGGGCAGGGGCCAGGGGACAGAGGGGCCTTTCCTTTTGCACTATTGAGCTGCAGATGGCCACAGTCCCTGTGCTGCCCTGGCAGGTCCCCAGACAGGGATGCTCCACAGGGACCTCTCCCTTGTCACACCTGGGAGAGCTCCCAGGCTCTCGCAGAGAATGTGGAGAGCAGCGCTTCCCCTGCCCTGCAGAGATGTTTGCATTTGTTCACTTAGTTGCTAAAAATGCTCGAGTCACATGGGAACGCCTGGGAACGCAGCCCAGGAATTCAGTTTGTAAGCAGAACTGTGTTTCTGGAGACTATTGACCTGAACCGTAAATAAATATCCAGAAAAAAACAGGGACGTGTTCCCAATTTATGGTCCTTGAGATGATCGAGTCAATCAAAAACAGGTGAAATATTTCCCTCCCTGAAATACAATCAAGTGGCTGAGTCCTGCAGGTTGGAAAAGAACCCAGAGCCCTTCCAAGAAGATTGAGCAGCAGGTCCAGTGTCAGGGCTGGAGCCCATGATGGGAAAATCCAAATCTCAGACTGAGTCTGTGCCTGATAAGGAGCAGTGCTGCTCTGCCAGTGGGCAGCAGGAGGGATGCCAGCACCTCAGAGCCCTGCTCATCCACCACAGCCAGGCTGGAACTGCTCTCCCTCGGCCTGAGGAGATCTACCTGTGCAAAGCTCAGGTCTGCACAGCAGCCAGCCGAAAATCCCAGCCCTGGTCAGGTCCCAGCTTCAGAATTTGCATTTATTCAGTGGAATTTTGCATGCCAGTGAATGGCAAATTGCTCTGATATACTGAGTTCAGCTTGTGAGAGGATGGCACAGCCAGCACACAGCAAAGAGTCAGAAAACATCTTCAAAGCAGCAAAACTCCAAAAAGCAAGGGCAAAAGATGGGGCACTCAGGTGGAATTAAAACTGCCAGATAAGTCAGATATAATTACAAAAAATAAACAAGTATAACACCCAAACCCTCAAAAAAAAACCCTTATATACTTTATATATCCAAGGCCAGGTTGGACAGGGCTTGGAGCCTGGGACAGTGGAAGGTGTCCCTGCCATGGCAGGGGGTGGAATAAAATGCGATTTAAGGCTCCTCCCAACCCAAACCATTCCAGGATTCTGTGATTTGCCATTTTCTGAGTCCAAATTTGCTGCACAAACTTCTCTTTAGGTTTGCTCCAGGTTTTTCTGTGCCACTCCTAAGGAATTGGTACAGAATTCCCCACCACAGACCGTGGCTGCAGCACCAGCTCAAGACTGAAGAGCCTCCCTTCCACCTGACTAAAATCTTCTCATCTTCCCCGAGCTGCTGCTCCCAAATTTCCATTGCCTGTGTTAAACCCAAAATAACCCCGAAGGCTCCACAGCCAGGTAAGGGCACAGAACTGCAAGGGAAGGAAGGAAACGAAGCAGTTGGTGTTAATTATGCAAACCAAGATGTGACTCCAAGGATGTGAGTAATGTCTGGATACAACAACAGGTGCCTGATAAGAGAGGAGGAAGCCCAGACCTTTCATCTGAGCTGCAGGAGCGGTGAGAGCTTCACTGGGAGCACAGATAAGGATTCTCAGTCAGCCCCAGGGCAGTTTGCAGAGTTTATGAGGTGATTTCATAACAGGAGGGGACGTGCTGCCCGTGCCAGGGCCTGGCTGCCAGGAGAGGCTCCTGCTGCGTGCCAGGGCACCTCAGAGCAGCCAGACAAAGCTGGGGACATTCCCCCGAGCGTCCTGCATGGTGAGCCCAGCACTGCCTCCCACCCACACAAAATCCAGGCAGTGACACCCAGCCATCCATCCCGGTCACAGCACCAGGCTCCTCTCACTTGCCACAGGCTGGGATCCAGAGGGAAGCTCTGGAGGGAGGTGGGGAGTCCCAGGGAGCCCCAGGCTCCATCAGCTCCCAGGTTCTGCCAATCTCACCCCATGAGAGCAGCACTCAGCACCTGCACGGCTGAGCAGGCACCGCTGGCTCCTGGCTGGCACCTCCTTTCTGTTTGGCACCTCATTCCCACTGCAGGCTGTGCCCCAGAGCCCACGATCCCGCTGCTTTCCCAACACTTGTGTGATCCCACAGAAACCCCTCTCACTCGTCTCCATGACAGAGCAGCTCAGTAACTGCTGGTTGCAATCCACCAGGGGAGGAGAATTCCTAGAGCAACATCCAAACAATTGCTCTGACTTATGTATGACAGATATCTGGCACAATCCAGCAGCACTTATCAGCAGGACTCATCCTTCCTACTCTGCCTATGGCACCAAGAAAATCAGGAATATGGGATTCTGGAGCAATGCATTTCCATGCAAGCAGCACATTGTGTCAGTGGATTAAAAGAGAAACGTTCGGTTTTCCAGGTGTTATCAATTATTTCTAACAGGTGATAAGATCTGAAATTCTCAGTTTTCATTTTTAATAGGAAAATTTGATCTAAAGTTTCCATATTTATAACATGCATGGCTATGGTGAAGTAAATAATGAGAAGGAAATTTTCATCTTTTCTTCTCTTTCTGTCACCAAGAGATGGCAAAACCACCCATGTGGGCATCCTTTGGTTCTGAGAGGCCAGGCCAAGGTTACAAACCACCTCCTCCACAACAACCTGCACCCACTGTCAGCAAATCAGCAAATTGCTCAGGCAGGATCAGCTGAGACAGGGAGGGAGCTCCTTCCTCAGCCCTGTTACCGTAAGGCCCGACCCAGCCAGAAAGGATTTGGAGGAGCACAAAAACCTCAGCAGATAAAGCCCCCACATCTGCTCCTGATCCAGCTCAAAGACAGCAGAGTGCCAAGTGGGCCAGGACTGAAGGCAGAACACGGCTCCTCGCTCAGAGCGCCTCTGAAGCCCGAGCTGTGCCTTCCCCAGGGGGTTGCACTTTCACTTTCCTAAATTGCCTGCATATTTGCTTTTTTCTGATGGCAGATTAGGAACCATGCATTTCCTTAAACCGCCAGCTTTGGGCCAAGACACACACGCCCTGCCTGGAGCCGTGCCAGCCCACAGAGCAGAGCGGGGCTGGAGAACCACGCTCCAGAGCGAGCTGCTCCAAGGGGAGCCCTGGCTGCCAGCACTCACACGCCAGCCCTGCCAGCCTGCTCCCAGGATGTACCAGAACCCAACTAAAGGGCTTCAGAGGCAAAGCAAGTGCGGCAGCAGCACCGTTCATCCCAGAGAAGAAATCACGATCAAAAATCTGCAGCCATTTCAGGGTTTAAATGGGCATGAAATGAGCAAGCAATTAATTTCCTGCACGAGGAAGGAGCGCAGAGTTCGGTATCAGCAGCACTGCCAACGTGGATAAACTCATTACATGTCCTGGGATAAGGGGTATTTCCCTCAAAGCCTCAGCTCCCAGAATCCCACAGGGATAACACAATGCTCCTCCCTGGCACTGCAGAGCCCTCCCGACCAGGAACCTCCTCCCCACAGGCACAACCTGCTCTTCACAGCGGCACGAGGAGATCTGGGGAGCAGAGAGAGCATCGGCAGAGGTGGGGACACCCCATCCCTCCCCTGCTCAGCCCAGCACAGCACACAGGCATCTCCAGCTCTCCCTGTTTCAGAAGGGTCCAGAGGAGCCAGGAATCTGCAGAGTGCAGAGCATTCACCACCTTCACGCTGGGCTTTTGCCTCTGGATCCTGATCCAGAGCCAGCGCATTGGCACCAAGGGGAAGAGCAGCTTGGAGGAATTCACACACAATTCCAAACCCACACGCAATTCCAAACCCAAAGCCATGTATTCCTGAGCACAGCAACCAGGCTAAGGTCTAGCAAGAAACACCTTTGTCCATAGGGGAGAATTAGCCAAATCATGTTTTCAGTACGTCTTAAGGAAGAGATGACTTAGCTCCAAGATTTACAATCTCCTAATTCTCTGCCTGAAAAGGTTTCATCCATCCCCAGCCCTACCAGCAATATTCCCCTTTTCCCTCCCCAGAGCCGCACAGCCAGACCCCATTTCCTCCTCGCTCCTTCACACCTGGACAATAATTGTTGTTTCCCCTTTCGGTTTTATTGCCGGGGGTTCCAGGAGGGCAGGGCCGGCAGGGCAGTGCCCGGGGCTGCTCTGGCAGTGCGGGCTCGGGCAGCAGAGCGGCTCTGCAGGGGCCGGGGCTCGCAGGGAGATGCTCCCCCTGGAACAAAGGACTTCCCCCGGGCATTGTGCCCGCGGCCCCGGAACACAGAGCTCGGCATTCACAGATAAAAGCCTTGAATTCAGAGCGCTTGACTCTCCCACTGCTGCGGCGTTACAGAACACTGGCAGCACTCAAATCAAGGTGCGGAATTTATCCTGTGCCAGTGTTGTAAAACGATGGGATCAGAGATTTTTTGCGCTCAGGAATTTGAGTCTCTCGGCTTTGAGTTGCTTTCCAGCACGACGATGTTTTTTTCACCTTTTCTTCTATACAAGCTTTTTAAAAATCACATTTTCTTCCATTATCTTTCCAAAATCATAGACATCTAATTTCTCTGCCTGCCTCTCCTTCCAGCAGTACTTCACTACAAAGAACACAACCACTAGCAAAGCAACATTTTACCAACCTTCTCCTATTTATTTCCAAAAGCACCCAGCTGATAGATTTGAAGGCCAGTAAGATTTTATGCAACCCTCTGGAAAAGCTGTTCTTTAGGGAGTCTCCATCTTCCATCCTTTCCTTGTTAAATTGCATTTGCCCATGACCCACAATACGGCTCCCACTCAGAAACGTGTCTGCCCTCGGAGACAAACACCCCTAAGGAAATGATCAGCCTCAGAGCACTGCTCTTGGAGGGAGAAATCCTTCCCTGAGAAAGAAATCTGCCTGGTTTTGTATTTGCGGTAACATACATTGTTTGTATTAGCACTAAATAAATAAACAACGGGGTTTTATTCAGTGTTGTGCAAGCTTTGAAATATACATGCCATAAACACGGCAGGAAATGAGCAGGGCCTTGCTTTGAGCTCTGCAGATGACTCCTCGCAGATATTAAAATACATCATTAATGCATTTTCAGGAAAGCAACCTGCCTGCGAGGCTCCTGGGGGAGCGCACGGCCCGAGGCCCCACCTGCGGCCGCTTCCGCAGCAGCTGCAGCCGAGACCCGGCCTGGGGCGAGAGGAACCGGAGCGCGGAGGGACGGGCAGGGCTGTCCCCGGCACGGAGCAGCGGCGCTGGGCTAAGGATGGGTGGGAAGCCCGAGGACCTGGCTGCGGAGCGCTGGGAGAGGCTCCCCAAAAACCTAAACACGGGCAGGGCTGCGGAGCTGGGAGAGGTTCCCCAAAAACCTAAACACGGGCAGGGCTGCGGAGCTGGGAGAGGCTCCCCAAAAACCTAAACACGGGCAGGGCTGCGGAGCTGAGCAGCGCATCCATGGCCTCACGTCCATGAAACGGGAGCAGCTGCTGGCGCTGGGTGGGTGTGGGGAACCTGCGGCTCTACCCCACCTCCTCTGCTCCTCAGGAGAGAAAAGCCACGAAATAAACCCACAGGTTGCACATACATCACTCTGAGGGGGCTGTGCTCGCGTTTTCACCCAGGCGCTGCCACAGGCGCCAGGCACAGGGATGGACACGGGTGTGTGACGGTGCTGCGGAGAACGGAACGAGCCGCACTCTCAGCACCGGGAAACGAAGCCGAGCGCTAACGATGGGAGAACCGTTCCCATCGTTTCACTCGTGGTCACACACCCCAAAGCGGGGATCGCCAGAACCTCCAGCCGAAGGTGCCCCTGTCCCCCCCCGGCTCCCGGCGAGAGGCGCTGCCGCCCCTCGCCCGCTCCCGGCGGGGTGCGACCACCGGGGCGGCGGCCGGGGATGCCCGAGGGGCCCGGGGCACCCTCCCGGCTGCTGCCCGGGATCGGGCCCGCGGGGGAGGGGGCTCGGCGGTGCCCCCCGGCCTCGGGTGCCCCCCAGCCCCGCCGTTACCTCCAGCCCCGGGCGGGGGGCGCGGTGCATGCGCAGCTGCCGCTGCCCTTCATTCATAAAAAAAAAGGGGGAAATAAAAAAACCCCGGGAGCCGCATCCGCGCTCCCCTCCAGCCCCCATTCATAAAAGGCAGCGGAGCATGCGCGCTGCCGCCGCGGTGCCCACCCATTCATAGAGTCGGGCGGCAGCGCATGCGCACTGGCGGCCGCTGCCCTCCCATTCATAAAATAGCCATTTTCCCAGGCAGGCGGGCGGGTGCAGCGCCGCGGCCGCCGCTGACAGCGCCGCGCTCGCAGGTCCCTGCCCGCAGCTCTGCCGCTGCTGCCAGCCTGCTCCCGGGTCCGGCCCCTCGTCCGCCTCGCCTGGGGGATTAACTCGCCTATGGAGAGATGGTCCTAGCTGAATTATTTAAAGTAAGTACGAGATCGGTGCTTGCGAGCAATTGTTAAAATGTTTTAAGTAGAAAAAAGCCAAGCCTGCTCCCCGAGGGAAAATCCTGCGCTCGTTCTAGATGTGTTGGACTGCTCCTTACAGATCGCTGATCAGGAGCATATTTCTGGCGATGACTTTCCTAACAGTGATTAGCTATAATTATGTACAGTGGAGAGCTGCCTGGTGCTTCCCAGCCCAGAGGAGACTTGGCATTCTGGAGAAATATCCTGTTTCTTGCAGAATTTCCATTTGTGTCCCTGCGTCTCTGATTTATACCTCTTTTCTGCGTTCTCCCATCAACATCTGCATTTGCTGTACTTATATGGCAGGCAGGTTTCAGCACACTTGGGTCGGGTTTGTTTGCAGGCTTTTACAGCAGAATAAGTGGCTTTTTTCTGCTGATGGGATGTCTTCTCCTTCATCCCTCCTTCCTTTCCCGAAAAGGAGCATAAATGCATGGTCACCTGGGCTGACAAGTAGAATTGGATCTTTCTTGCTGTGGAATGGATTATCCGCATTTCCTCTCTTTTCCAAAGCCCTGTCTTGTGAGTGTCAAGTAGTTTTCAGCTGTCTCCATAATAGGACACTTCAGAAATCAGCCACTCATGTGTCAGATCTTTCCTGCATGACCTTTGCTCTTCAGCATTTT
Source organism: Ammospiza caudacuta (assembly GCF_027887145.1). Classification (NCBI taxonomy): domain Eukaryota; kingdom Metazoa; phylum Chordata; class Aves; order Passeriformes; family Passerellidae; genus Ammospiza; species Ammospiza caudacuta. The sequence continues at coordinate 17,697,754 of NC_080608.1, read as the reverse complement.
ATTTCATACAAGCCTTTTTTTTATTTTTTTGGCCTCAGTGCCTTATTCCATCACTGTTCTTCCCTGTCTTGCTGTACACTTGTTTTAAATCTGGATGGATGCTGTATTTTAAAGGCTAGATGAGTAATAAAAATGTGTATCTGGAATAACTTCATCTAATCCATGAAATATTTTATGTATGGAGGAAAAACCTGTGCTGGCTGCTCCTTCCTACCAACTGCGTAGCAAAGATAAGCCAGGATTTTATTTTCTGGTACCAGTCCTGGCGTCACAGGAGAAAGACAAGCCTGGAGACGACATGTTCTGAAAATTCATTATCAGGAGGGGAATGGAAAAAGCAGAAAGGGGCATGTAAAAGGCACAAAGGTCTTAGAGGAAAGCAGGACTGGGAATGCAGACCTTGGAAATGGCAGTGCAAAGGAATATCACGGGGAAAAGGCTTCCCTCTTTCACCTCCAGTTACCAAGGGTCTGATTGCTTCATTTCAGGCTTTTGTAGCCCCAAGTTTTTCTTTAAAGGGTGAGGGAAAGAATGAATGAGAAAAGGAAAAGCATCCCTGCATTATCCAGAGTGGAAAAGGCACGTTCTAGATTCTTTACAACTTCTCCAGCTGCTGCCTTTCCTCCATACCATGCCAAGGGGACAGCATGGCAAGAAATTGCAGTTTAATTAGGTAAAGAGGAACTCAGCCTTCCCAATATTACAGCTTCCCCTCTCTGCCTTTATTTTGGGTTAAAGAATAAAGCTCCAATTTGTGCACGGAATCACAATGATCCCGATGACTGGCTTCCCCCTTGTCCATATAAAAATGAATGATAGCAGGAGGAGGGGTTGTTCTCAGTTATTGGAACCCCACTGGGGATGTCTCGTTGATAAATGTGCCCTTTTCCATGGGCTGCTGTGTTTTCCCTTGCTGGAAGGGACTCTACATTGGGATGATAAAATTAAAAGGACCATTTCTGAATACTGCAGTCCTTTTGAAATTCTCCATGAGGTATGTGCAGGGGAGAAATTATTTGTTCTCCTCCTGAAACAGCAAAACAAAAGCTGTTTTCCTGGAATCATGACTAATTCCCAAACCATACTGGGGAATGCAACATCTCAAAAAGCAATTCCTACCCTCCCAAAACCAAAATTCTGTTCTCAGACTTCGGTGAAATAAAATTCACATTCCTTACAACACTACAGCAATAATTAATTACCAGTTCTGACAGTTTTCATAAAATTAAATGTGAAAGAAAAAAATTCATTCATCACATTGCTATATAACTTCTCAGCTTCAGCCCAGTAGTAAAAACTGTGTTTTTACAGGCAAACAGTTGCACAAGTGTTGTTTTTTTTTATCCTTTCTCAATGCAATTTCCTCAAGAAAATCTACAATCCTTCCAATAAGGTTATCATTTAGTACCATTAGCTAATAGATCATATCTGAGCTTAGTTTTCTGACCTTAAAATAAATGTTTTTGTCCAGTAAAAGGCTTTGACTGAGAAATCCAAATCCCCAGAGATCTGAATGCTAGTGGGCCAAAATGTGCTTTATTCACTCGCACCACAGGAACAGACTTTAGCTGGACAGAGACAGCTTCTTGGAAGTCTACAGGTCTCATTTCCCAGCTCCTGAATTTCCACACTCTGGCAAGAATTTAGTGTCTCGTTTTAAAAATGGCAGGTTTCCCTAATAAGCTTCCTAATTTTTTTCCTGCCTTACTGCTTGTAGAGAAGATTCTAGCTGGCCTTAGCTAGATAAGGCTGCTAAGGAGGGGAGCAAACAGAATGAATGTCAATATTTTGTTAATATTAATACACACTTTAGTGGAAAAAAGCATTTTTTTTCCTTTTTTTTGAAGCATTTACAGCTCGACTCAAAATCCAGCCAGCCGAACTCAGTCTTAATGAACTCCAACCTTATGAATTATTCTTAATCCCACATTAAAAACATGTGCTTGCTGCAAGGTCTCCTTTGACTACCTCTGAGAGTAGTCTTCCTCATTAAAAGCTTTAATTGAGCCCTTTGGCTTGCCCAGGAGCAGAGTGTCCCCTGTCACCACTGGCAGGCCCGGGCAGGGGCACGTCCTTAATGCCAAACAAAGGCAGGGGCAGAATCTGTTCCCTTGCCTGCAGCTCCTCCTCTGCAGGGCCCCGGGGAGCAAATCCTTTATTGATCACTTGGGGGGACCTTGTCCTGTCCCCCAGCACCCTGCCCTGCCCAATGCTCAGGTGCAGCTCTGCACAGCACTCCCAGAGGAGCTTTTTAACCAAAAAATGCTTTTTAAGCGCACCACCAGAGGAGACAGGCTGGTGGTGACAGGTCAGATTTGGCACTGGCTGCCATCGATTCTGAGCTCTGCTGCCTTGCACAGGCCTGGAAATGTTCCTGCCCACCCCCGGCATGACACCGCTTCCAATGTTTTGCTTTCAATTATGATCGTTTCCTGTATTAAAACTAAATATTCTATGCTTTGTTGTTTTCTTCCTTTTGTACTGTATTTTCAGAATATGTCCCAGACAGCAAAGAAAATAAACCGATTTCTGCAGTGCATTTACTGCAACTATTGCTGCCTCTGTGTCAATGGGTGACTGTCACAGCTCTGCCACAGACTCATTCAATTTTTGCATTGACAATGGAGTCACTGAATGGTTTGGGATGGAAAGGACCCTAAAGCCCATCCAGTGCCACCCCTGCCATGGCAGGGACACCTCCCACCATCCCAGGTGCTCCAGCCTGGCCTTGGGCACTGCCAGGGATCCAGGGGCTGCCCCAGCTGTGCCAGGGCCTGCCCACCCTCCCAGGAAACAATTGCTTCCTGTAATTTAATCTAGCCCAGGTCTAGCATCAGTGCCCCAGAGCAGGTGTGATCCCTCTGCAGTGCCAGGATTCAGAGTTGTCTGGTCTGACCCAAAGCACATCCCCAGATGAGCAGCTCAGCTCTTACCCTGTCCCAGTGCAGGGCTCAGCCTTCCATCAGTCCATGGCAATTTCTCCATCCCTTCTTCACAGAAACTTGTGATGCTTCAGCAGTTGGGAAATTCTTGGAAACCTGTGATTGAAAATTCATGTTGAAGCATCAAATTGGCTTTATTCCCTTTACAGTCGGACTTGGCAATCCTGAAGGTCTTTTCCAACCCTACCAATTCTAATATAAGAAGGTGGCTTTTTGTGCACGGTGCTCCCCATGCCCTCAGCACCACTACAACCATTTTAATTTGTAAGATATAGAATACATGTGATGTTCCTGGAGGTGCCACCAGCCCCTGGCAAGGGACAGCAGCTCCCTGATGTTCCAGGGCACAGCCAGGCTCCAGAAAGGAGCCACCAGGGATGTCACAGGACATGGAGGGGACAATCCAGTGCCAGCCACCCCAGGAGAAACCTTGTTTTGCTGAGGCTCCTCCTGCCACCAGTGCTGTCAGACACAACAGAAGGGACAGGCTGCTCATGAGGTGTAATTAGGTGTAATTAATTAGAGATGAGTGGCCCCTGATCTGGAGCACGAAGCTGACAAGCACAGGAGGGGTTTGGTGGCTGCATCACTTCCCTGCCCACCCCGGGCTCTCTCAGCCAACACACCCAAACAGCACATCTGGGGCTTTTTGGTTTGCTGTGACATTTGAATTCTCTTCAGACATTTCTTGTGTCCAAAAAGGATTGGGCAAAACTGTGGGGCCTTCTACCTGGTGCTGGCTGCAGAGGAGGAGCTCAGGGAAGCTTTTCCCATTTTCCTGCTGGGGATGTGGCAGCTCTGGGTTGCCCAGGATTGCTTCCACATGGGACCCTCCTCTGGATTTAAGTCCCTTACTCTTATTATTCTTTTATTACCACAAACATCTAGAATATTGTTAAACATGTGAGAAAGAGCTTATTAAAATTATTAACCAGTGGGTGACTCAGCTAGTTATGAACATTAGATATTTCTGCGCTCACTGGATTTTTAAGTCAAGATCCATTTTGTTTTTCAGTTACTGGAAGATTTGTTGTCCAACTCTACTCTGAAAATAAAGATATCAGAACCTTATTCTTTCCAAGCTTGTTCAGAAGACATTTATGAGAATGAGTTTTCCTGAGGGTTTTCTTTCTCATGGAATTGCCGACAAGGACAAAATGATGTAGGCAAATCCAGAATCCTACTAAAACATAAAGTGCCTTTTGTTTCAATTTCATCTGATTTCAAAACCCTACAAAACTTTTGAGTCTGAAATAATACCAAAGCACTTTACAATAACAGTTGGTTTCCTACAACTTTAGGACTTGCAATTACCAGTACAACAGTAATTTTAAATTGGCCATATCTTGATGAAGAGATGGAACAAACACTGCAACACGTGTATGAACTTGACTTTGGAGTCCAATTTTACTCCCTGGGAAGGAAGTATATTTTGACTTGAAAATTGTATGTGGTGAGTGACTGTACAGTCATGGGGGAAGAGAAATTTTTTTCTGCATGGGAGTTTGCTGCCTTGAAAAGAACCTCATTGTTTGCCTCTAAAGAATGAAAAACTCCCTGTATAAGAAGATAGTCAAGAATTTTTCTTCCTGTTGTCTACTTTAAGAAAACTATCTGTACAGTGAATTTGTGCCTGTGTTAATGCTGTGATACATCTGTAATTACCTGTGATCAAAAATTAATTAATTTTGTGTGCTGTATGGCTTTTTTTCCTCAATGGAAATGCAGTTTGTAATCAGGATTAGTGCAGTGGACAGCAAAGATCCCTAAGGTTGCACCCCTCAGCTCTTGTGCTCTGTCAGGGTCTAAAGCTCTGCCAGGTTACCCCAAACATGAATTTTGTTTTGGGATCTGGCTGGATAAGCTTTATAAATTCAGTTTATAAAGCTTATCCAGCCAGATAAGAGCAGAGCACACAGACACACCCTGGAGCAGAGCCCAGGGCAGAGGAGCCTCCTGGCAGGGTGAGCAGCACCCAGCTCACTCCACTCTGCACCCGAGGGGTCTGACCTGGATCTGTCACCAGCAATGTCCCTGCACTGCTGGAACTTCTGGTGACAAGGCCAGCAGCAGCAATGGAGTCATGGTCCTTGGAAAATTCCATAAATATCAGAAACATTTGTCTGCGAAGAGCAGTTAACTGCAGAAACCTCTGCTCAGGAGGGAGAGGGCAGGGCAGAAAGTGAAGGACCACGTGTGCAAGCACCAAAACCTGCCAGGGTGCACATCTGTGGTGGTTTAAAGGTGGTTTTGATTGAGCCAGAGAGACATTGTGGCCAGAGCAGGGGGCTGGCAATGGGGAGAGATGGGTCTTGTTTGGCTGTTTCCCCTCCACAGGTTTTATCCAAGTAGATCCTGTGCCCACCTATCTTTGAGTTCACCATGTGAACCAGGCTTCCCTTCTCCTTGTCCTGCAGAAATAGTTTGTCTTTTTAATAAGACAATTTGAAACTGTACTACAATGAAAAAAGAGGATGAAAAACTTCTATCCTTAACTCTCCTGATGTGTGGTGTCTAGTCCAGGGTCCCTCTCCTTTCTGTGGTAATTAACTGAAATCTTGATTAGCATTATCTCAGATAAGCCATCTTCAACATCTGCCTGCCTGAGACCCCGTCTGTGCCCGGGGCTGTTTGAGGAGTGGCCTGGCTCGAATCCTTCCCCAGATTCATCTGGTGACACCATTCCTGTGTGATGGCACCACTGGCCCTGGCCCACGGCAGGCTGGGCACTGCAGAGTTAATGCAAAGCCTGAGTGGCACCTGCAGGGACTCCCACAGTGCCACCAGCGATGCAGAACCCCCTCGGTGCCACCCTGGGGACAGGCAGCACCAGGGCTGGGGCTGAGCCCTGCTCCACACAGGGCACCCTAAAACAAACGGTTCTCCATGGATCCAGGCGAAATCTGGTGAACAGAGCAGATTGCTGAGAGCTGGCACCAAGTGGGAGAGGGCAGAGAGCCCTGGAGAGGCCACGAAGGCAGGGTGAGGAGGAGCAGACAGGCTGGAGCACCCTGCAGCACTGCCACCATTTCCTCCAGCTACCTTCCATCTAAGATCAGCTCTGCTGCACTTACTCTTGGCAACCAAAACAGCTGCATCTCTCTCCTTAAAAAAAAAAAAACAGTGGAATCAAAGTCTCCCTGCAAATGTAACACACAGCCGACACAGAACTGATGATTTTGCTAAACTCTGACTTGCAGCAAATACTTTTTATATCATGACACTGGATTCTGATGCACAAAAGAAAATCAAGTTCTTTTCCCTCTGCATGCACCATAGTTGTCAGAATCATTGCTTCTCTTTGTTTTATACATACAGTAACTAGGAAGAGATGCTTTATAAACCCTCTTGTTCCTCCAGTCAGGATGTCAATGAGCTATGAATAACGAAATAAAAAAAAATCCAAATGAATGGCTAAGACCCAGCAGAGAATTTTAACTGGGGAAGAGCAGCAGCATCAGGGCTGCATGACAATAAAGATCATTACTGCTAATAGAGCATTTCTTCCTGCTGGTGTGGTGCAGGGCACAGAGGGGCCTGGACCCTGCCTGTGCCACCCTGCCTGTGATCACCCTGCTCTGGCTGATCCCGGGGGCACTGGCACTGCTCCAGCCCCAAATGCCAAGTGATTCATCAAAGCAACGATTTACAAACGCAAGGGTGGACTCTGGTGGCTTTTCTCAGGGGGTAAAAATGGGCTTCCCTTCCTTCTCCCAAGGATGTGGAATCAGTTGTTGCTCAGATTTTTGTGGTGTTGTGTGTGTTTTAGGGCAGATGTGCTCACACACATTGACACACACACACTTCTTGTGCATTATTTGGTTGTAGCTGGATGCAGTTTTTTTCCTTTTTCCCACTGCTGTGATATTAAAAGTCACAAAATCACAGAATCATTTAGGTTTGGGAAAGACCTTTAGGATCATCGAGCCCAGCTGTTAAACCAGCCCTGCCAAGTCCAAATCTTTCACGCTGCTGGAGAAGGTTAATTTATTTGTTGAACACAAACAACTGGCAATGCCTTAAGCTGTTCACTGCTTCCTTTTTCTTGATACCAGCAGCTTTTCCCCTCCTGCGACCAAGGCTTTACTCACCCCTTCTTTCAACTGATCTCCAGCATTATATTATTTATGAATAAAGGTCACCCCGTGAGGAAATGGCACATCTACTAGAAAACAATGTGCACTTTCTAAATTTGAACCGAGTCGTTTCCGTTCTTTGATTTAAGTTTAGTTACTTCCTGTGGTTTCTTGTCCTACGCCACTGCTGAATCTTTGGATTGACTCCAGGATAAATTGCACTCTTTCAATGAAATTAGAAACTGCGGCACCGAGGGCTCAGCCAGAGCCGCTGGTAAACAGCACTTCAGCTGGATATTAGTGCACTTAGTGAGCTGCACGAGTGTCTCATTACCTGTGTGAGGTGATGGATCCAGCCTGAGCGTGGGGCCACTCCCCTGGGAGCTGCACCCTTGGCTCCCAGCCTGGATTTACCCCAGACAAGGAGCTGAGCCAGCACTTCCACCTCCCCTGGGAGGGATGAAGGAGCCTCTGGAACCAGCAGCTCCTGATGGAGAGAGGACTCTTCCTCACCAGAATCAATCCATCCTCCCACGGGCAGGTCCTTGGTTAGCAAGGACAGGTGCTCAGCCCCACGCTCAAAAGCACCTTTGTACCACGCCAATGCTTCCACAAGCCACAATCCTGCATCAGGTTTTTTAGGGAACAGGGTCAACTGGGGAAAACCTCCAAAGTTTAGAGAAATCATTGCAGGAAATTTGCTGACAAAACCACATGTGAATGTACACCAGTAGCCCCAAGATGTTCCTTCCCTCAGTAAAGCCATGAGTGGGCTCTTCAGGAACCTGCCACCCTCCCAGGGCTGGAAGAGCTATAGATGATCAAGGTCAGAGACAGGGACACGGTAGCAAAGGAGGAGAGAGGCACTTTGTACCTGAGTGCTCTGCCTCCCTTGGACACAAGTTTACCTTACAAGACCTTCAGCACAGCAACTAGCCTCAGCAAGGAGCCCTTTTGGGCTGGGATTGCAGGATACCACAATAACAATGTGCTCTCTCTCTCTCTCCCCCATCCCTTTTCTTTCTCCTTCCCTTCTCCCAGGACACTTAAGCACAGAATTCCCTCAGCAGCCAGACTGATTTCTCAATGGAGCCCCGGATCCCTCACAACATCACCGTTGTCCCCAACTCTGTGATGGTGCAGCCCTTGCTGGACAGCCGGATCCCCTACGGGCGGCTGCAGCACCCTCTGACCATCCTGCCCATCGACCAGATGAAGAGCACCCACCTGGAGAACGACTACACCGACAACCCCGGCGCTGCCCAGCCGCCCGCCCAGAAGCGTCCCCGAGCCCCCCACGAGCCGGGCTCGGCCGGCCAGCCCCCGCAGCGCTGCGAGCAGGACGTCACCCACCCCTGGATCTCCTTCAGCGGGCGCCCCAGCTCCATCAGCAGCAGCAGCAGCACGTCCTCGGACCAAAGGCTGCTGGACCACATGGCCCCGGTGCCCGTGGCGGAGCAGTCGTCCCCCCGCGCCGTCCGCATCCAGCCCAAGGCCATCAACTGCAAGCCCCTGGAGCTGAAGGGCCCCGTGTCCCAGGAGCTGGACAAGCACTTCCTGCTGTGCGAGGCCTGTGGGAAGTGCAAGTGCAAGGAGTGCGCCCTGCCCCGGACTCTGCCCTCGTGCTGGGTGTGCAACCAGGAGTGCCTGTGCTCGGCGCAGAACCTGGTCAACTACTCCACCTGCATGTGCCTGGTCAAGGGCGTCTTCTACCACTGCACCAACGAGGACGACGAGGGCACGTGTGCCGACCAGCCCTGCTCCTGCTCCCAGTCCAACTGCTGCGCCCGCTGGTCCTTCATGAGCGCCCTGTCCCTGGTGCTGCCCTGCCTGCTCTGCTACCTGCCCGCCACCGGCTGCGTCAAGCTGTCCCAGAGATGCTACGACCGGGTGAGCCGGCCCGGGTGCAGGTGCAAAAACACAAACAGTGTCATTTGCAAGGCATTGCCCGAGAGCAAAGGGGCAGAAAAGCCCTTTTAACGGTGGAGTTGGGAGGATGCTCCGTGGAGCAGGGTAGTGTTGGCTCTTTTTAATAACCTGTGTTCTGAGGAGAGCGTCGGCCTCTTGGCTTCGGGGAAAGCGGAAGGAGCTATTTCCACAAACTGAGGCACTTTGGGTTATTCAGGGTTTTTGGAACTGGTCGCAGCTTAAAGAGATGGGGCCAAAGGAGGAATGTTAATAACGCAGAGCGAAGGCTGCAAACCCATGTACATCATGAAGTACAGCTGCTGAAAAACTCCCAGCTCGGAGGGACGGCTGCTCACCAGGCCTGCACACCACAGGAACCATTAACTGCTCGCTTGGCAGGCACTGCCTCACAGCCAATCCCCATTCCCAGCTGCAAAAAGCTGCTTTGAATTCACATTCAGGGCGGGCTACTTGCTTCCTGTCTCCTTCCAAACCCCAGCTCGCTCCCAGCAGCCTGTTGAAGGTGATGGGGGAACTCCCTCCACCCTCCTTCGCTGCTAGACGCCACTCCAAGGGCTGGTTGCACACCAAGTACGTGTCTCTCAAAAGCTTTCTGTGTCCCTCAAAGATTTTTGGACCAGAAGTGAAGCTACATTTCATTTGTTGATGGGTCTTCTGCCCTTTGGGTGTATCCCACCCAGCCCCACTGGTCTGGACCCTCTTTCTAAAGCAAGATGGTAGCAGGGCTGCTCCTCCCAGGAGGAACTGCAGCGGGATGTGTTCAGGCAGTTGTACCAACACCGGGTCCTCCTGCCTGTAAGCTGATCTGTGGCATCAGGTTTCACTCGATGGAATATGAGTTTTCCCTCAGCAGAGCAGCCCCTGTGCAGGAGGAAGGGGCTGATCCCGTTTCCCCCAGGCCCAGCTGGCTCCTGGTGCAGAGCTAAGGGGATGCAACTCCCTCCACAAAGCAAAGATGAGCAGGGTTTGCTCCTCTAAACCTCTTCAGCTCTTGCAAGAAGTCCCACAAACCTAAGTGTACGATGCACATAGATGTATTTTTCTAGGGATCTCAATCCAGTACCTCCCCTCCTGGAACAAGCTCTTCTTTGCTCGTTAGATACTGGGATTTGTTTTTGTCCTGGGGGTGAATGGCATTTGCTTGAAGTACGGCACATTCCCCCACCCCTATTGCTGCTGTTTGACTTTTGCCTCTTCTGTACAAAAGTGTCTTTTTCAATGTAAAGAATGCTTTTAGTGTTTATTTTAGTGTTAACACACACCAGGGGAAGCCAGGGGAAGGAAGAGAGCGCAGTTAACGAGCGGGCCCATGGTTTGCATCATGGAAATATTGGCTCTGTCCCTGCCCTCATCCTGGGGCTGTTCTGCCTGCCCCAAGGATGCTCTGATCCCTCTCTCTTGACAACCACAAGGTGCTAAACAAGAATCCTGGTCCAGACATGCAACACTCTAATGAGTAGGTAGGTACTTGTTGCATGCAGAAAACTGACCTAGTCTCTCTTGGTGTTTTTAATTAGGGGAGATTTCCTCAGTAAATGCACAGCAGTGACAGTGAAATGTCATCTCTAATTAGACAAGCAATAGGCAGAGCTCATGTAGCATTTCCAGGAATCCCTTTGGCCTGGGCAGGGGCTGGCAGGAGCACCCTGGTGGGACTCTGGTGTCTTTGGGTTTCAGAATTCAGCTCAGCTGGATGGCTTGGGGTTTAACTCAATGGAATTGTAGATATTTATTGAATGGGGGAGATTTAAAAAAAGAAAACCAACCAACTTTTCTATTTATAACATTGTTAGCTTGTACATGCTGAATCAGAGAAAAAAGGATGAAATATCCATTACCAGATACCAGTTCCTATAGGGCAGCCTCATGCTAACTGTGTGTGGGCACAGGTGGGGATCCAGAGCTGTATTTATTATCTTGCACAAACCGGAGGGGAAAAGAAAAAAGGAAAAGCAACCCCAGACTAGCTGAACTGTTGGTTGAATGTATAAGATATTGTATTTAATAAAAGAAATAATTTTCCTAAGATACAAACAAGTTAGAAAAGGCCAGCAGGAGAGGTATTTACCTGCTGCCCTCCTCTGTTGGGACCACACATGTCCAAATGGCCTCCACCCACGGCTGCCTTGCCTTTCTGACCCTCTGTCCCTGGGGAATTGTGCTGAAAACCTGCACTGGCAGAGCCCATGGCTTGGCTGCATGGTCCTTGTGAGCAAAGGCAGCCCTGGAATGGTGGCCCCCGTGCCAATCTACACTCATGTGCACAGCCCAGCCCTCCCAGCCGGGCTCCCTCTCACTGTACATAGCTGTAAACTATTTCTCCGTTGGTTTGTTTCAATATCTCAGCCCTGTGAGCCGTGCTGGAGCCTGCCCAGCCTCGTGGACGTGTTAGAGCAGTGGTCAGTGTAGCAGAGTGAGCCTCCCTCCTCCCTTGGCTCTGCCCCAGCCCAAGGCAGGGCAGGAGGGTGCTGAGCCCTGTCTGGAGCCAGGGCTGTGCCAGAGGGAGCAGCTCCTGTCAGTAAAACCCACATTCCCTCTCCTCCCCATCCCAGCGTTCCATCCCTCACTCCCTGTGAAGGTACGTGGGTCTCCTGCCACCCCAGAGATGCACCATGGGCGCCCCAATGTCACAGCTCTGCCATCCCCCCAGGGCAGAGCCCCTGCTAATGAGGGACAGCTGCTAATGAGGGACAGCTGCTAACGAGCACAGACCTCTGCAGCATGGCACTGAGGTGGGGCGCTCACAGGGGCAGGAGGGCAGGGCAGGGCAGCTGCCCCTGGCACAGGTGCCATGCTCCGGGGGAGCAGGAGGATGGCAGGGCACCTGCCCTGCTGATTGCTGCAGCTCTGCTGATTGCTGCAGCAGGTTCATGGCAAGCTTTGCCCCTGCCCTCACACAACAGCCCAGACAGCCACAAGGGGGGACCTGAGGGTGCTGGCAATGCCACGCCACATTGCCAGCGACCCTGTCACACCCTGTCACCACAGCCCTCTGCCCGCCAGGTGCCAGGAGCAGATCCCAGATTGGTGCTCCCTGGGCACTGGCTTTGCCACCCTGATGGGCCCTCACCCTTCCCAGCACTGGGAATTCCCTTCCCCTCCCACGCTCAGACACCCTGAGAAATATTTCCCCCGTCTCCTCTTACCACCCCTTCACATGTACGCCCTGAAAAGTTACCACAGAAGGTTTTTCTTTGTATAGAATATTTATTTTGAAGCTCTATTTTAATAGTATTTATTTTAGAAAGTCTACTATTGTAAGAGTTCTTCTGTTTGTGAAGAAAAGCAAGTACTGATGAATGTACTGATCTAGAAATTATATATATATATAAATATATATTGTTAAATATATAAATGGCTGTTGTGGTTCTTTCAAAAAAAAATCCCAAGAATGTTTATAGCAATTATTCTAAAAATACAAGCAGAGAGTAGCCCAGAATTGGTTATTTGATGCTCTCCAGCCCTGCCAAGGAGCTCGGGGTGATGCTGGGGTTGCTCTGCCCCACAGCCTGGCACAGAGGGGCTCATCAATTCAATACCCTCAAATCCCCTGCAGTGGGAAGAGTCAGCACCACTGAGGAGTGAACTTTAGGAGCAATCCCCTCCTTCCCTGCACCCCTAAAATTCACCAGCCTGGGGATCAGGCTGCTCCTTCCATGGGGCTGAGCCCTCAGTGTGACAGGGGACTGACACTACAGGGAGCCAAGCACAAAATCAGCAGCCCCACCACACCCAGGGGTTGTGCCAGCCCGTCCCACAGAGCCTCCCTCAGCACTCCTGACCCACTTCCAGCCCTCCTGCTTCTCCTTTCCACACCAGGACAGCCCCACCAGGGCACGGGTGGGCACAGGGCCTCCTCCAGCCCAAGGTGCCCCGCTAGACACGGGGGCAGCCAGAACTCTCCCACCTCCTTGGAAAAGGACGAGAAGCTGCCAAGGACCAATTCCTGTGTCCCTGCACAGCCCCTGAGCCACATCCTGGGGCTCCCACCCACCAGCACCTTCCTGCCCCCAGCTCCTCATGTGTCACCAGCATCACCCTGGACTGCTAAAAATACCGGATCCGGGATATTTTTCACCATTCCTGTTATTTATTTGCACACACTGTGGGGCTGTGACTCACTGGAGGCTGTGCCATGTTTTGTGTCATCACAGAGGTAACCTGAGTGTGTTACCTGGCCTGAAATAATATTATTGAAACAATAATGTTGAATTAGTCAATGGATCAGATAAAGACACAATAACTACACTGTGCAGATCACGACATCGGGTGCCAGAAAATTTGCAATAAGGAAAAGATACTGAATTTGTTATGCTGGGGGAGGTTTTTCTTTTTTTTTTTTTAACAAACAGGCTGAGCCAGGATGTATAAATTTAAATCAGAGTTTGGCAACACCAACTGATGTCTTGCACATAAAGCTTTAAAAATACTAACACGACACTCATGTCTCTCTGCTGGAAGCGAACCAGAGCACTCTGCTTGATTTGAGCAGTACATGTTAAAGCAATATTTTTTAAATCTATCAGAATTATCGGCTTTTTTTTTGATCCTTTTTTACATCATTTTCAGTTATTGGCTCTCAAAGGGAACCAACTCCAATTGCACAAGCATAGGCTATGGAATGGTGAAGAGATGCACAGAGATAAGAGTACAACAGACTTCCCAGGCCCTAGAGCAAGCCCAGCTCTTGGATATCAGACCTGAAGGGGAATTTCTAGAGAATCAAAACACCCTAAAAATACCCTAAACCAATGTATTAATTCTGAGAGCATGGGCTGAGATTTATAGAAATTATGGACTTACAGAAATAAGTGACCAGATTGAGCAGGTTGCATCCCTTGATCCCTTTCAACCCAAACCATTCTGGGATTCTACAAAATGAGATAAAAACCTAAGTTTTAATTCATTTTAAAACTCTTTTCCTAAAATATATATTTAATAAACACAATAAGATTTTCCCAAAGGTCTGAGTGTTGCAGACAGGTAAAATATGTTATAAAAATAAGGGCCTTATGAAATCAGGCCTTGCTCTGCTAGGCTGTCACTTCTTCTAATTGCAGACAACTTGCAACTTCCCATATGAAACAATCTTGGGTATGAAAAGTTTGTGAACACAACAACCTATTCCTTGGGGAGAAAAATAGGGGCACCTGTATAAACAACAGATCTTGTCCCAAGAGAATCCACAAAGGAAGAATGTAAACACCTGAATCTGAGTACGAACACACAAATCACCTTCTGACCAATAACTAAGGTAGTAAGAGAACTGTTAGCAGTTGGTGTTGCACGACATCTGTGAAAACTGTGTAAAATGAGTTATGGGAGTAAAGAACTGCCTTTTCTGCATGAAGAAAATGGAGTCCCAGGTGATTTATTCCAGCATGAGTGGAAACCGACACGATCTGCAGAAGGCAACGGCCGAGCCTTGCTGCGATAGCGGCTCACGGGACCGGGCAGCGAGATGGGACCCAGGAACAGAACACACAAAGCCACAAAAACAGGGCCACAGCCTGGGACAGAGAAGAAATGTGGAAAATAAGGAACGCAGCTTTGTGAGACACAGCACACCAACACAGCCATTGGTACAACCATCAGTAGTTCCACCATCTGAGGGGTCGGCGCCACGGAAACGAAACTCAAGTGGTGAAGACACAAACCTGTCACAGGTCAGCCATGCAGAGCGTGGGACTCCCAGAAGTGAGCACATTTCCTGGGATTGCACACTCCCAGTGAAAGCCCAGTGGCCAGCTCGGTGTCACAACACAACCACATGGCTTTCACTGCCACTGCCACGCAGTCACTGCAGAGTTCCAACTCTCTAACTCTGGGTGAGCACAGCAAGGAGATGCTGCAGCACAGGGGGCTGCACCATTCTCACAGAGGCACCACCTCCCACAGCACCATTTCCCAGAAATAAATAATTTCTCTCACTGGGATTAGCGGTGTGTGAATGGGGTGATGGAGGCTGAGCCCCATTCCTGGCCAGACACAGAGCTGGCTCCTCACAGGGCTCCACACCAGCACACAGCACCAGGGGTGAAGTTTGGCCCCGTTGTGAGTGGCAGACAAATGGCCAGGACAGAGATAAATTGCCTTTGCACTTTTTTTACTTCCTCCCCATAAAAACCTCCCGTGGGAGCACCGAATCCCTGGGCTCCCACTCCAGCCCCTGCTGAGCACCATAAAACTTCAGGGATGTCCTCAGAGGGGGTTCCCACACAGGGCAAACTTCCCTTTCCAGGGCAAGGAGGAATTGGCAACAGAGGTCAAGGCAAAGCCTTTCAGCAGGGTCTCAGCCTCCACAGGCTTTGGGACAGAGCCACCCCAAACACACCCCAGGGTCCAAGCTGGACACCAGGTTTTGAGACACAAGAAGGGCAAAGAGGCTTCACAGAAGTTTCTGACCATGCCCAGGCCACCAGAGCCCATCACAGCCCTGGACAGCCAGCCCTGGGTGACCAACTAGGACACAACGAGGCTTCTGCTGCTGCAGAAAGAAAGTAAATGTCAAAAAACAACCAGCAAGCTGAGAGACATCAGCTTGTACAAAGGTGTGATTGAAGGAGATACTCAAAAGGTGCTTATAAAATAAATAAATATATAAATAGAAACCAAATCACACCAAGAACCAGTCAGGATTTCAGGTTGAAGGTTCCTGATCACTCTGCCACCAGCACAGAGGGACTGGGCAGGGCAAGCAGCCCCTCAGCACCTCCTGCTCCTTCCCAGACCATTTGGGTTCTGCAAATCCAAGCAAGGCTTCTGCTCCCAAGCACAAAGGCACAGGGATTTCTCCATAAAAACCCTAAAAAATTTACTCTTCAGTATTCCTGAAGAGAGGGAAGACTGAACCACATACTTCCCATTAGCACCATGCCACTGCAGCTTCCATTGGCATTTTCCTGTCCTTACAACAGGGAATAAATAGAAGTTTCTGCATGAAGAAACTCTTATGAATAAATCATCCAGCCCTGTTCTGCTCAGAGCCAGGTATGTTTGTGATTATGATGCCATTATGTAACTGGGTGCTCCTAATCAGAAACAGAATATTGTCAGAGCACAGAACTGGGACATTCTGCACCACATCCCTTTGCTCCAGGTATGGCACTGGAGCCTCCAGCCACGTGTGGAGCAGCAAAACCCTAAAACCCTGCACCCAGAGATGCCCTGCTCTGAGCTGGCAAGGAAATGGTTCATGCTGTCCCTTCAGGGAAGTCACTGTGTCCAAAGAGATGCTAAAGAATGAATTAATTAAAATTACATCCTCCTTGTGACAGTATTTAATTGCTTTTCATGGAGAGGGTGAGCCATCAGCACAGATCCTCCACTTCCAACATACAGGGTCTATGGTCTGACACATCTAGAGTCCCACCAAAGCCACGATTTCATCATCTTTCATGTCTGAGGGTGAGGGGTCACAGCTCTGTTTTCCTCAGCAGCAGCCCCATGACAAATAGCTTCAAGGCTGGCACAAACTAGCTCTCCTGATATTCCTGTAAATTATCCTTAGGAACACAACTAAATTGATTTTTTCTTTACATGGGTGTCTATCCATTGCTAAGAACCCTCCAGCGGTACTGGGGGCTAGAACGAGATGGTCTTTAAAGTCCTTTCAACCCAAACCATTCTGTTTGATTCTGTGATTTCACAGTGAATGAAGCACAGGACTGGTGCATGGCCAGTGGGATTGGGTTAACATGAGTTATGGACAGGACAAATCCCAGCTCCTGAGGATGCTCTGCAGCCATGGTGCCCCCGTGCCTGCAGCTCCACAGAGACAAGGAAGCATCAGGAAGCAGCTCCCACCTGCTTCCAGCTCTGGCCACACAGCTTTGGGCTGAATGGGAAGGTGGGAGTGCAAAATAAGACCAGAGAGCACTCAGTGAAGTGTGGAGCTGAAAAAAAATGGCTTAGAAGGATCCCATGGTGCTGGGGAGCAAAGGGACTTCCTGCTGGTCCCAAAAATGGGAGCAGAAAATGGGGTTTGGGGTTCCAGGGAGGCAGCAATCTGTCCCAATGATCCCTCCTGAGCAGGGTGAGCCTGGCTGAGCGCTGTAAACTGCAAAGGAAACCCAGAATGACAAACAATTGTAGGAACCTGAAAAGCCCAGTTCCTCTGGATTCCATGGGAAGTGCGATTTCCAGTGCTCTGACCTGTCTGTCTGAGGGGAAGTGGGCAATAAATAGCAGCCGGGTTGTTATCGAGAGGATGTGAGCTATTTATAAAAAATTCTTGGGCTTTTTGAACTCTGTTTAAAGAGGCAATATCCTTGGCTTGGGTAATTGGGGGACTAAAATGCTAAAGCAAACACGATTACTCAGCCACCTTGGGAAAGTTTAGTGCTTACTTGTGTTTCTGGATTTTTGAGCATATTTGAGCAGCTGCACTGGTACTGCCCCCAGATCCAGAGGGGGGCTTGGAGATCCCTGAGCAGGGCAGCTCCTGGCACTCCCAGCCACCACTGCCCAGCAATCCCCACAGCTGATGGTTCCGTGGCCCAACTGAGCTGAGAGCCCAGGCTGGACAGGGCTTGGAGCAACGTGGTCCAGTGGAAGGTGTCCCTGCCCATGGCCCTTCCAACCCAAACCATTCCACGACTAATTAAAAATACCTTCCATGAATGGGCTGCCTGTCTGAAGGGGTTTCTCTGTGCCTTACAACGTGTTGGCTTCCCAGCTGGATTTACCCATCTCCAGCTCTGAGGCAAGGGGTGGGTGACCAGCTCGTGCCCTGCGCCATAGCAAGAGGGGAGGTTTTGGTGGGGTGGCAAGGGGGAAACAAAGGCAAGATGAAGCCAATGTCCACACAAAGAACTAAAGACCTCCTTGCTCAAGGAAACTCATCCCAGCCCTCTGACAAATGATTGTTTTTAACTAAACCAGGAGAAACTGCTGGAACAACCTGCACACAGAGACGCACCCAACCTTCAGAGAGTCATGGCTGGGAGCACAGAGAGCCAGGGTGGGCACAGCCACCCTCAGAAGGGCAATTCCCTGCCCAGGTCACACTGGCCATGCCAGCCTGACCCTCCCAGCGCCCCGTGAGTGACCATGAGTGATGGATTTAGGGTCATTGGACTGGGGAGCTTTGAGCACAGCCCTTGGGGCTGCCCCCAGGCAGGAGGTCCTGACCTGACCCTCTTCCATGCAGAGCAGCAGCTGACACTCAGGGAAGGGTCCCTCCTGCCCAGCCCTGCTGTCCCAGGGTCCCCATGTCAGATGTGGCACCAACAGAACGCTCAAGCGTTTCCACTGGCTGCTGTCTTATTTTTGTGAGCCCGGCCATCAGGCAGACAACATTGCTCCTGTGTGGGAACCACACACAAAGTGTCCTGACAAAATGATGGCATCGTCTAAAATACACAAACACGCTCAAAAGAAGGAAAACCATGAAATTAAGGATAACAAACAACAAAGAGAAGCTCATACACAGAATCTGTTAGTGTTTATGAGTCACTGAGGCCTTCCTGTCTCCTCTTATAAATTGTGGGAATGCACTGTGGTCCATCCTCTCCTTGAAAACCACCGAGGTGCTATTTTCCTCGGGACAGACACTGCACAAATGAAAGATTTTTTTTCTTTCCCTTTTTCCTTCTCATTTTTTTTCTTCAAAGTAGGAAACCAAATCTGAGGAGCAAATGCTGTGGGATGGGTAAACAGAGGCGAGGGCAGAAGCCTCGGGGATGAGATCATCGCGCGCCCTGGCCCGGCGCTGTTTTCCGACGGCGAAGGGCTTAACAATGGAATGGATGGGAAATGCCAGGAAAAGTTAGAGAGCTTTGGACACGAGCTCTTTGTAAAAGCTCATTCTGTATTATTAACCAACAAATTCTCCTCATCTTCCTTCATTTGGCCCTTCAGCAAATGAGGATTTTCTCTCTCAAATCTAATTCCTTTCCATCTTGGTGTTTTAAAGTTCTCCCAGGCTGTCTGTTCTGCTGTACCCAAGGCTGCCCCACCATGCCAGGACACTGGGACACAAACCACTGCATCACACCTTCATCACCACCACCAGGAGCCAGTGGAAGGTGTCCAGTCCATGGCACAGGGTCGCAATGGATGAGCTCTGAGATCCCTCCCAACCCAAACCAATCTCACCCTGTGATTCTGCACTGACCCTGAGCTGTGATCACTGCAGAGCCAAGACTCCCCCCCAGGCTGCTGGGAGCTTGCAGCAGGGCTGGTCCCACCCTCAGGCACCCAGGTGCTGCAGGAGGAAAGGCCATCAGCCCTGGTGAGGCAGCGCCTGTGCAAACCCTGCTGTACCCCGAGGGAAGGATGCTCAGCCCAGCCAAAACTGGAATGCACAAACTGGAGCCAGGAACAGCGAGTTTTGACGGATTTTTATGTGAAAACCTCACACAACAGGATCTCAGATGGCTTCAAGAGAAGCCACCGAGGCTCAGTCCAAGCAGGGCCAGCCCTGAACTGCTCATCCAGGCTGCAAGTAAAGCGCTGGCTACACATGGGCACACGCAGGGATTGCAGTACCAGCTTCACATGTGGAGATAAAAGCACAGGATTGCAGGATAATAAATAAAACTCCTTCCCTGGGAGGGTGGGCAGGCCCTGGCACAGGGGCCACAGAAAAGCTGTGGCTGCCCCTGGATCCCTGGCAGTGCCCAAGGCCAGGCTGGACAGGGCTGGGAGCGCCTGGGACAGTGGGAGGTGTCCCTGCCATGGCAAGGGTGGCACTGGATGATCCTTAAGGTCTGTTCCACACAAAGCAGCCCGGGATTCTGTGCTCTAAAATGGTGTTTGATACTAATCCCAACACCCGGCCCTTGGAAGGGCAGCTCAGAACCCACCCAGCACCTTTATGTGACAAACACTGCCTAAAGCTCCAGGGAGATGAAATCTTGTCCTTTACTGTCAAAGCTCCTTGCCTGCCCTTTTCCTGAGGGAGCACCAGCCACTGGTCGGTTGAGTGGTTTCTGAAGCATTAATGGGGGGACAGAGCAGAGCAGGAGCTTCCTCAGGCTGGAGCAATTCCCTGGGTTGGGAGTGCTCAGCAACACCTCTGCTGCCATTTCTGCTCAGTGCACACGATCCCATCTGTCAGCTCAGCAAACACTGCTCCTGCTCCCTCTGCGTTCCCTGTTTCTGCACCACAAGCACTGGAAATGAAATTATTACAGCAATGAATATGCTACAACAAAAAGGCTGCCCCCAAAATTACATCCTTTGGAAGGAGCAAGGGAGTTTAAAACCCTGAGATGCCAACGGGGAGTGTTATAATTGATGTTTGCACTGCCTACAGGACACACCTCAGAAACCCCTTTCAGCACCAATCACAACTCCCTGCCAGAGCAGCCCTGGGCTGGGGGACAGACAGGGACTCTGCTGCCAGCAGGGGTAAAAACACCAACAAAAAAGGATTCTGAACTCCAAGAGAGAGAGTAGAACCAAGACAGGGCTTTACAGCTATTTTGTACCATGGCAAATGGCTGCAGAAGGAGCAGAGCATCTCCTGGGCACCAAGATGCACCAAAGAGAGGACAGTGCCTCTGAGATGAGGGCCTGGAGCTGCATTTTCTGTTCAGAATGAACCAATCACTACTGACACAAGGGGAACGACTCTCAGAAAGTCTCTTTCACTCCTGTGTGCGCTGCCAAGCTCCCCAGTGGGTACCTGTGAGTGCAGAGGCAGCCCCAGCACCCAGACCGGGCAGTGCTGCAGCCATGGACACTCAGATTCCTGTAAAACCCAATGGAAATCCCTGCTGTGGGATGAGCTGCTGTCCCTCAGCCCCACGGCAGAACCTCCAGCCCGTGTGGCAGCGCTGACAGGGACCATGAATGAAACAATCGGTACCACCGACCGCCCCCAGGGCTTCCTCATACCGGCACCCCATTCCCTGGAAAACAAAGAACAATTCCCTGCATCGGGTACTGCCGGCGCTTGGGCTTGGTCCCCAGCACAAACACACACACACATAATTCCTTCTTTTACATTTTTGCCCGATGACTTGCAAGAAAAGCCTAATAAAAGCCGAGACAAATAACCCAAAACACACAAAAATGTGATACTGTTTCCTATTAACATCCAAAGCACTTCAGCGACTGGAGAAATAAACTGCATTAAAACATCAGAATAAAAAGAAAATCAACCACATATGGAAAAAATATATACGTAAAAGGGGAATATATATATCTATATGGGGAGGACAGTGGGGCACTGGCCAGAGCTGCTCCATGTGGGCATCTGCCAGATGCTGCAGCTTGAGCCCCAGCCGGCTCAGCACATCCAGAATCTATCCCTGCCTTTGAAACCACCACAGCAGGACCACGGAAACCAGCTGGGCCCCCACCATGGCCTTGCACATCCCACGGCACCCTGTGGTCCATCCCTGCCCCGCTGAGGTCATTTTGGGAGCATCACCCAGCAGCAGGAGTCACCGAGGAGCTCCCACAGCAGCAGCCCGGTCCCTGGGGCCAGCCCTGGCTGAAGAACAACCCCTGTGCCGGGAGGGAGAGCAGAGAAAACCCTCGGGCTCGGCCATTCTGGGCAGGTTTGAGAGGTTTTCCTTGGCAGCAGCTGATGGGGCTCTCTCTTCCTGCCCGGCAGGGGAGCATCTGCCCCCGGGGCCAGAGCATCCCATCCGTGTCCTGCCTCTCATCCCATCCCATCCCATCCCATCCCATCCCATCCCATCCCCATCCATGTCCTGCCTCCCATCCCATCCCCATCCATGTCCTGCCTCCCATCCCATCCCCATCCATGTCCTGCCTCCCATCCCATCCATGTCCTGCCTCTTGCTGGGGACCCGACTCTCCTCTCCAGCTGCATGGCTGTGCTGGCCAAATCACAAGGAAAACCCAAAAACCACCAAGAAAACATCTCTACTGTAACAGGAGCACGAGCAGCACACACTTTAAACCAGAGCACTCTCCTCTCAATACATTGATGATCTGCCCGTGGGTCTTGAAAGATTTTTGTCATCAAATGACCCCAGGGGCTGTGGGAAACAGGCATCAAAACTTAGAATTATGATCTATACATGAACAGCTTTGTACAGAAACGGGAACAGCTCCTCCAGAAGCTGGTAGTGGACTGAAAAGAACCTTTTCCCATTCCAATTGTGCCAAGCAGCCGCAAGACAGAAACACCAGCAGGAATGGAAAATGTTTCCGTGTATTTGGCTGGGCCGGCTGCCATGGCAGAGCGGGGCAGAGGCACAGGGAGCCCCCAGGTGCCTCAGTGCCAGGGGGATGTTTGAGGATCCTCAGGCTGCAGGAGCAGCCGGGACAGAGGGAGGAGTGGAAACGGCCCCGTTCCGCCAGGCTCAGCCCGGAGCTCCACTCCAAACCACTTCCTCTGCCTCCCAACAATGCACAGAGGAATTTCCACAAACCCCAAGGCTGCCCTGACTTCCATTTCTAAACTTGGAAAAAGAAATACCAGGACATTCCTTTGTTGTTCCAGCTCACTCGCTGTTTGATCTGGGGTTTTTGCTCCAGCTGAGCCAATTAAAGAATCCCAATTTCCCCTGGAAAAAGAAATTTTAAAAAGGGCACAAACCAGTAACAAACAACATGTTTTCTTCTTTAATTTTTAACTAATTGTTTTCAAGTTGATCTGAAACCTGCCACCTCATTTAGGTCCACGTGGTTTGATGCTTAAACAGCATTTTGGCCAGAGAGATGGATGTGATAGAGGCATTTCCATCTGCATTCCTGGCCTCTGGAAGGAAACACTCCACTGCTGCTTGTCTTGAATGTGGCTATTGGGGATCACACAAGCAGTCTGAAATACAAACACCCCCAAGCCAGCACCCAGCACAGCCAGCAGTGTCTGACAGGGGCCTGCCCGGGCAGAAACTCCTCAGAAACACTTCTGTTCCTATTTCCTATGCATCCAACCTGCTTTTCTACATTTCTAGGAATTTGTATTTATTTTTTATTTTATTCATTCACATTTGCAGTGGATTTGCCCTTCCCATGTGCTGTCCCACTCTGCCCTGATCTGTCCTGCCTTGGTCCCCTCTTCCCATCTCCCCCTCAAGAACTTCAAGGGAGTTTCAGCAGCACCAGGGTCAGACCCAGGTGCCAAAGCTAAGCAGGGATGAACACCTGAAGAGTTCAAAAACCATGTGCCTGTGGCACTTGGGGACATGGCCAGTGGTGGTCTTGGCAGGGCTGGGGGAATGGCTGGACTTGATGACCTCAGAGGTTTCCAACCTGAGCGATTCCATGGCTTTGTCCTGATTTACAGAGAGTGCAATTGCTAATCCCAAATCCCGGCACCAACAATCATCCCACAGCCACCCAGCCATGACCAAACTGCAAAGCTGGTGGGGCAACCCTGGCCTCAAGAGCAAGGGAAGCATCTCTTCTTCTGCCAGGAAGAACGAGACACAAACCTTGAACTCAAGGAGGAAGGAGCCCGTTCCTGTTGTTCAGCTGGAGCAATTAATGACACGTGTAATGAGGGAGGGGAACCCAGGAGCTGGGCACGGAGAGCAGCACAGAGCCAGCTGCGGGGGCAGATGCAGGGAGAGGCAGTGACTCCATCCCCTCACAGAGCTGGGGGCTGCAGACCATAGCCCAAACCCACCTGTGAGCCCAGCACAGCTGGACTGAAGCCCAAGGGTGGATCCAGAGTGGACACAGACCCTCATGCCCCAGAGCTCACAAAGGAGATGCTGCATCAAAGCGATGCTGGGCATCAGTAAGTAAATTTTCTTCTCATGCTACAACAGAAGCAAAGCTCAGACCTCTTCTACTTTTTTTTTTTTTTTTTTCTTTTTTTGGAGTATCTTATCATCCAAGAGCTCATTAGCCAGGAATTCCTCATGCTGTTTATTTTCCATTTGTCCATATGTTCCCCACAAGCTCAGCCTCGTCTCTGTTTTAAGTTTATACTTAGCAGCAGTAATTGGAAAGGATGAACAAAGGCACGAAGGAAGGCAACACACACACAAACAAACTGCCCAGATGTTTTGGATTCCTGCATTTCCCCAAGAAGAAGGATCCTTAATGTTTTGATCATGTCATCACAGCACAGAGCTGCAGCCCAGAGTACAACTGGCTCCTCTCTGCTTGGCCTCAGAGACAGGAATTCAAGCGCCACCACCAGAGACCCAAATCTGCTCATCCCACAAGCGAAAGTGAAAACCTGGGATGAGCCTGATCAGCACCAATGCCCGCAGTGGGCTCGTCCCACAATGGATTTGGCTTTAGACTTTGAAACAGGACCAAGCCAATCTCCTCAATTCACACCACCTGCTCCTAACGAGGACCAAGAGCTCACCTGCCTCCCAAAGCATTATTTCAGCTGTTTGCTATTTCAGTTGTGCTTTTTTTTCCCCCCCCCTTAAGTTTTATGCCAGTTAGAAATCAATTTAAACTTAATCAAAAGAAATCAGTTTTAATAATGACAGGAAAAAGGGGAATGGTCTCGAGCTGAGAGGAAAGAATGCAGATTTAGGTTGGGTGTTAGAAGGAATTGTTCCCTGTGAGGGTGGGCAGGCCCTGGCACAGGGTGCCCAGAGGAGCTGTGGCAGTGCCCAAGGCCAGGTTGGACAGAGCTTGGAACAGCCTGGAACAGTGGAAGGTGTCCCGGCCATGGAATGGGATGAGTTTAAGGTCCCTTCCACCCCAAACCAGGCTGGAATTCTACATAATACAAAACATGGCTTTACACTGGTTAAATTAAAGCGGTCTATGCTTGCTTGCAGATACAGCCTTGGTTTTCAACACAGCTATTGCAAAACTCCTGAGACAACACTGAGATACTCCACAGAATGGAAAGAATTAAAATAAATAAGAAATCCCAGCAGTTGTGCAGGGTCCGAGGAGCCATGGGCAGCCCTGACATTCCCATTCTCCATCTTCCCTCCCATGCAGAACACAGAGTGAGAACAGGACAGAAGATTAATGAGAGGAAAAACTGTGACCACAGCAAATAGAGTGACTCATGCCCACTGCATGGGCTTCATTTCTAATCTAGAATAGTAATTTACTGCAGGACCAGATTAAATCTGTTCCTCCTCCTGCTGAGCCTGTGGCCGTGGGGATGCAGCAGCCCACACTGGGAGCACTGGCCACTGCCTGAATGAATCCAGCCTCAAAATCATCCAAGCTCTGCCTCAGCCATGCCCCAGGAACACAGGCTGGGGGTGAGGAAAAGCAACACACGGCAAAGAAATCCCTCCTGCTCCCCTTGCTCCGAAGGGAAGCAGAGTCCTCCAAACGCCACCCCTGCAGGCTGGCAGGAATCAGCTGGATCCAGAGAACTAATTAAAGGGAGAGCACTAAAAGCAGACCGAAGACTGGAAATCATGTTCTAAACTCACATCAGGATCGGAAGGGGAACTTCCCAATTTGATGGCAGAAAGCAATTTACTTCAATTAGCGGGGACATAACCAGAGCAGTTGCTGATAGAAGCATTGCATCTCCAAAACCCAGCAGCTCCCTTAATTGCGTCCCTTGGCACCTCGGAGCTTCCTCAGCTGCTTTAGGTGAGCTGTGCTGAAAACCGCCTGGGTTCTTTCTTTGCCAGTCTCCAGCTGGGGTCTGAGCCCTGTCCCAGTGCAGAGGGCACACATGGACCAAGGAGGAGCAGGGAAAAGCAGCAGGAAGAGCCTTCCCTGCCTCCTCCTCCTCCCTGCACAGCCCTGCCCGCTCTCTCCTGCTGGCAGCTGGCTCAGGCTCTGCCAACGTATGGATGAGTCATTCCCAGCAGCTTCAGGAAGTTCAGGCCTGTAAAGAGCCTCTTCCTCTCTATTTCCAGCTGGGAGGTTCGGGGTGATGGATCTGGGTCGGGTCAAAGCTGTCACAAACCAGCAGTGCCGAGGACAAGGGGCCCCAGCACCCCCACACCTGTCCCCACATCCCAGCCCAGGTTTATCCTGAGTGTTTTGGGGCCACTTTATGTCCTTGGAGACACAGATTGAGAGAGCTGTAAAATTCCTCCATGAATTTAGGAGGTATTTTGCTCCAAACAGACTAAAACCAACAAAAGACACTGACACAATGCAGGAATCAAGCACAAGGGACTCATCCAGAGGTCCCAGCAGAGAGTTCTGCATCCTATGCCACAAGAAACCACTCCCTAGGAGACATTTAAAACTCAGACACCTGCCCAGCCTGAGCAGCTGCCCCGGTGGGGCCTTTGGGACTGGGCAGCTCCTTTAGGGCTGGGTTACCCCTGCCCAGCTCTCCCTGCCCACCCACCAAGCCGCCCTGGCACAAGGAAACAGCACCAGGATCTTTGCTTCCCAATCCCAGCTTTACTTAATCAGTGCAAGACCCAACCCCTCATCTCTCTCCTCAGAGAGCTGAAAGAGAATTTACCCTTCCAGGCTCCGTGCCCCTCTGTGGCCAGCCCAGGGCTAACCCTGAAGCCAAGGGTCACTCTGAGAAGGGACCTGTCCAGCCCCACCCAAAGGGACAAACCCCAGTGCTCCATGCCAGCAGGACTTTGTGCTGCCCCCACTTACCTCGGTGAGCTGGGAAATGAAGCAGCAGCTCAGGCAAGTCCTCACACAACCCAGGAGCACATTCCATGCCAAAGGATGGTGCTGGCACGGGTTTCAGCTCATTTGGGGTGCCAGAGCAGGGCTGGGGTGCAGGAGAGAGGTTTCCCCCAGAGAAAGCTCCCATGACCTGCTGCAGGCACAGGAGCCCCAGAATGAGAAACACCTGCGCAGGGCTGGGGCTTTTGGGCACCGCCGCCCCTCACAGGTGTGGCAGGGAGGGAATGGGGAATGATTGCAAACTCGTAGCAGCTGTCCTGGAGCACCGAGGGCTCGCTGGGGAGCTGCAGCTGCTCCCTTCTCCCCATCCCTGGCAGTGCCCACGGCCAGGTTGGACGGGCTTGGAACACCAGGGGCAGTGGAAGGTGTCCTGTGGCAGGGGGTGGAATGAAAGGAGCTTTAAGGTCCCTCCCAGTCCAAATCATTCTGGGATTCTATGGATTTTTGGCTGCTCCGTGCTCCTGTTGGCAGTGCAGAGCCGGTGGCAGGAGTGCCATCAGCCGTGGCAGCACTGTCCCCTGGATGGCCTGGCTGGGACAGGATGGTGCTCACAGGAGCTGCGTCCCCATCCTGTCCCATTCCATCTCATCCCAATCCCATCCCGGAAAGTTCGGCAGCCTCGGGGCAGCCCAGGCTCCCACCCGGCCGCAGCTCGGGGGCTGCCTTGGCACGGGAATAACCCCTCCCTTGGCACGGGATAAACCCTCCCTTGGCACGGGATAACCCCTCCCTTGGCACGGGATAACCCCTCCATATTAAACCCAGGGCACCGAAACGCACTCCGAGCCCTTTAACCGGGGTGTGCGAGGTCTGGCAGGGAGAGGAGCAGGAACAAAGACCCCAAACCCCTCAAGGGACACGATCTGCAGGCAGCGGCTCCCGGAGGGGTCGCGGTGAGGATGGGCAGGGGACGGCCCCACCTTCCCGAGCCTGGCCCGGCACATCTGCAACCCCTTTGCTTTCCTTTATTCTTTTTTTTTTTTTTTTCTTTTCTCCTCCCAGATCACTTTAAAGGTCCAGCTCAGGGCATAATTAGCAAAGCAGTTAAAGTGGCGAGGGCAGTGACCTTCGGCGGGGGCAGGAAGCGGCAGCCGTGGGTGGCCGGGGGGGCACAACACCCCGGGATCGGCTGTGCCTTGTAAAATCCCCTCTGCATCCCCGGCACAGCCTCGGCGCCTTCGTCTGCCCACACAAAATGGGCATTTCGGTGGAACCCTGGTGCTGAGCTGCTGTCCCACGGGCCGCACTGGCACCACGATGTCCCGTCCTCGCTGTGTCCCACAGCGCCGGGACAACCCAACATCCCTGCCAGGGCTTGCCCAGCATCGGGCAGCCCCAGCACCCACCCGTGGCCGTGGCACCGTCCCTGCCGTCCTCCAGCACTGTGGGGCCGCGGGGCTGCGTTTCCATGTCTGAGTTCCCTTATCAGCAGCACGACCTTTGCTGGTCGCAGATTAGGGGCTGGAGCCGCTTGGATTTGTTTGATTTCTGTTGATGGTTATTAGGCAGAGGAAGTGCCAGAAGGGATTTTGACCTCGAGTTTAAACCTACTCCAATTAGAGCCACTGAGCCTTTAATTACGGCGCTCCGGCCACTTTGGTTAAAGCAACAACAAAACCAAACACAGAATCTGGTGGGAGATGGGCTTTTCTTCCCATGGTTCCTCTGAGCTGCCACCTACCTTGTCCCCTGTGCTGTGTGACAGTGCCATGGGGCATTCAGGCCCACCAAGCCCCTCATGCTGCCTCCAGACCCAGAGGTGACACCACTGCAGGTGACACCACTCCAGGTGACTCCAGGTGTCCCCTGCCCTCACCCACTGCCCCTCACACCACCCCCAGTGTCCCAAGGATGCTCCAGGGGGGATCCCAGGAGCTCCTGTGAAAAGCACCCGAGGTTACAGCTCAGGAGCCCATTACAGCTCACTGAGGGGTGAAGGATGTTTTGGAAACACCAATTTCTTACTTGGCAGAGCTTCTATTTAGCTGATTTTTTTTTTTTTTTTTAAGTTCAGAGTTGTTCTTCACTCCACTTGGCCCTGGCACATGGACCATGTTCCATCCCCTGGCACCAGGGCACCCAGCACAGACCTTCCCAATGCTCCAGAGCCTGGCACAGATCCCTGCCTTTTGCTTTATTGTTATATTCATTGATATGAGGCTTTATTAACATAGTTTAGCTTAGCAAAATAGGCTTTGTATCCATGTAAATTCTATGATTTATAATTACTTTCTAGGATATATCTTATAGTTGATTTTTTACTTTAAACAGCGACTTAATCCCTGCGCTCTGGTAATTTCCTTCCCTGCCTGGTTTTTGTCCATTTTACCCAAAAATCTCAGAAAAAAAAAAAAATGCCCCAAGCCTGCACCCCAGCCTGGCTGTCAGGGAAGGCCAGAGGTATTTACCTGGTCGCTGCAGGTGACCACAGCCCTATCACTTGGGTGGTGTGAGGTGGCTGGGCTGTCCCACACCCAACACAAGCATTGGAGCCTGTGACCCCACCCCAAACACAGCGTGGCTCCTCCAGACCCCAGCACCCACCCAGAGCCCCTGGCTGTGCAGGAACACGGAGCTGGAGGTGTCTGCAGCTTCAGGCACTGCAGGAGGAGCAGCAGGAATGCCAAATATTCCAGTTCTGTGGATAGTCAAGCCCAAATAAGGCCCAAATACCAGGAGAGCAAACACGAGGCTGATTGACCAAGTTTGGGCAAATGTGATTCAGAGTTCCCCAATGCTGCAGATATTGCCTTGTAGGATAAAACTCCTAATTCTGTGTTCACTTATTCCTGTTTAAAGAGGACTCTGTGGAACCTCTATCCGTCTCTGTCAGCCCCAACTGCTTGTCTGTGGGGACTGTACATTTGAGAAGTTCAGCTGTGAACCAAAACGAGTTTCATGGGTCAATAAGTCATATAACTACCAAAAAATCCAACAAATCCCCCAAAATGGAATCACCATTTCCTGACAGGCTTGCTTACAAAAGAGATGGACACCCTGGAGATTTGTGTTACACCTTCCATGGAAGGAGATGGAATGCCCCCAGATAATCTGTGTTTGTCATGGATAACCAGGTGCAATAACACATCAAAACTCAATTAAACATTGTCCTACAGCAACAATTGCTACAGCAGTGACATTTATTGACGTTCTGCTGTATTTACAGGTTGAACATAGTAAAACTCCAAAGTGAATGACCACTTGGCAGAAAGCACAGGAGTGCACATTAAATCTACATTTCCAACACATCAGAGTCTCTGCTAACACAAATTATAAAAGCAAGAATTACAGGTATGTTAGGAATTGTCTCAAAAGTCCCAAGCCAAAGAAAAAAAAGGCCTTTGTTTTGCAAGATGGTTTTTATACAAAGTTGCAACATGATCTTTTAGTTTTACACTACAGACTTGTTCCGTGAAAACCCCTGGAGAGCCCAAAAAGTTGGCGGTGTGAAAGGAAAGGATACTACAACATCGAGAATAAAGACTGTTAAAAGTTAATACGTGTGCCACCTCTAAATTCCCAATGACACCTCGGAGTCTGGACTGCAGTGACCCCTTCTCCTCAGAGGCCCCTGGGTGCTGGGGGACTGCAGGAGCAGCGTCAGCTCTGGAGTCAGCCCTGTGCTGCCAGGCAGGACATGGGGACAGGGATGCACTGGGATGGACAGGACATGGGGGACAGGGATGGACAGGACACGGGGACAGGGATGGACAGGACACGGGGGACAGGGATGGACAGGACATGATGCACATGGAGCACACAGGATGGACAGGACATGGAGTTCCATGGATTGTACAGGACATGATGCACGCAGGCTGTACAGGATGTGACACATGGGGACTGTACAGGACATGGAGTTCCACGGGCTGTACAGGACACAGAGCACACACACAGCCCAGCACAGAGTGTCACACACAGCCCAGCACAGTGTCACACACAGCACAGGGTGTCACACACAGCCCAGGACAGTGTCACACACAGCCCAGGACAGTGTCACACACAGCCCAGCACAGAGTGTCACACACAGCCCAGCACAGTGTCACACACAGCACAGGGTGTCACACACAGCCCAGGGTGTCACACAGAGCCCAGGACAGTGTCACACAGAGCCCAGCACAGAGTGTCACACACAGCCCAGCACAGTGTCACACACAGCACAGGGTGTCACACACAGCCCAGGGTGTCACACAGAGCCCAGGACAGTGTCACACACATTCCAAGACAGTGTCACACACAGCACAGGGTGTCACACACAGCCCAGGACAGTGTCACGCACAGCACAGGGTGTCACACACAGCCCAGGACGGTGTCACACACAGCCCAGGACGGTGTCACACACATTCCAAGACAGTGTCACACACAGCACAGGGTGTCACACACAGCACAGGACAGTGTCACACACAGCACAGGACAGTGTCACACACAGCCCAGGACGGTGTCACACACATTCCAAGACAGTGTCACACACAGCACAGGGTGTCACACACAGCCCAGGACAGTGTCACACACATTCCAAGACAGTGTCACACTGCCCAGCACAGGCAGAGCCCGGGCAGCTCCCAGGCTGCAGAGGAACTAAAGCAAGCCTGGCCCCTGCTGGCCCCGGGACGGCTCCTGCTGCCCAAACACCACAAACTCTGCCTGAAGGGCTCCATCAGCACACCACAGACTCACTGCAAGAGCTGCTTCAAACATTAGCCACTAATGAGTCAACAATTACAGAATTCTGCGTTAATTATTAAAATTTTACACCTAAAAACAAATCGAAAGAAATGCTTCTCCTTTTTTTTTTCTTTTTCCAACAGTACTTTTATTTATTTATTTTAAAGCAGGTGATTATTTTTTCTTCTGCTCCAGAGCCTTGATTCACTTCCTGCAGGTGTCCTGCTGCTTCTTGGGGGAGATTTCTCTAATGCAGGAAGACATTTGCCAGAAAACATCTGTTGGAGAAGGATATTGAACACCGAAGCTGCAGTCAGAGGGTTATTTTGGATAACAGGAGGATGTTGTTCACACAGCACAGGATGTCTAAGGGCTTGTGAAGTGTCTCAGCACACAATGATGTGACTCCAGCAAAATGCTCAGCAATCTGTGTGTATTTTACAGGCTAACACCAGGACTGTGTCCATTACTGCACACACGGCTGGAATAGTGAACTCCAGCTTTTCACCAGATTCATTTCACCAGGTTGTATTTTCTGGTGTGCACTCTTTATTCCCCTCCTAATTTTCTAAAAATTATCCCTGATCTGAAATAACAACAATCCCTCACTGCGCCCTTTGCATCATGCCCTGAAGAGGAAATCTCAGCTAAGGACAATAATACACTAAAAATCCAAGTCTTTTGTGGTTTCTTCACTCAGAATTAAGGATTAAAGATTTATTTTCAGGGGAAGTATCACAGTTGAAATATTTATGAATTATTCTGGACATTTTTCTCAGCATATCTGACAGTGCTTTTTGAAAACACTCTAAAATGACACATAAATAATAATTTAAACACTCTATAGCTCCACAAGCAAGGAGTGAAGCCAGGTCTCCAAAAATGTAATTTCAAATTTCAAACACAGGAAAAGTCTATGCAAAAAGAAACCACAGAGTTCCTTTAGGAAATAAAAAATAAAGTTTTGGTAAAGGAGCAAAATTTTTTAAAAAATTGTTCTGTCAGACAAAATGCAGAGATAAAGCTGACTTCAAATGCTCACATTCTGTGACCATAAACTGGGGGAAATGAAGGCTCTGGTGACTCAGCAGGAATCTGGGAGGACATTACAGATCCTGGAGGAGGTCACAAACCAGAACTTTGTTAAACAGAACTGAAACACGTAAAGAAATTGGCTGAACTATTTTTACACACTATCACCAGAGGAAAGCACTGCACAAAGGCTGTTCTGTGCTGCAGGTTCCCCTCACAGCCTGGAAACGAAGCAGAATCGTGGGCAATTTGCAGTTTCTAATAAAAGGGAAGCACATTTGGAAACCCAAGGCTCGGTTTTCAAATCTCAACAATTTAATGACCCCCAATTTAAGGCTGGGGCTGGTTTGGTTTCTTTGACTGTCCCAGCTGCAATTGCCTCTCTGGGGAAATGGAGCGTTATTATGATATTTCTAAAGGGAGCATCGTGTTGCATTCCCCAGCTGGGAAGCAACCTATTCCAGGACTTCCTTCCCCTCGGGGAGGGACAGTTAATGCCAGGCCATTATCTGCTGTGAGCAGGAAATTATGCTACAAGGCTCCAGCTACTTAAGCCTCCTCCTTTAAAGCCCCATTAAGGCAGCCAGCCTGAGGTTCTGCACTGAGCAGAACACTCCCAGGCACTCAGGTTTTTGCAGGATGCTCAGGGAGGGCAGCTCACGTGTGTGGGAGGGTCTGAGGAGAGCAAAGGTGTGCAAGGCTGCCATTTCCTCAGGAGCCTGGCAGCAATTTCAAACAGCAGAATTCAGACAATTTGCTCGTTCTGGGACAAAAGCCAAAGGCACTGGCATACCCCTCTAACAACATTTTGTGACCTCTCCTCGGGGTTGGGACACACCACGTGTTTCAGGCATGTGATTTATTCTCAAAGCCACATTTGCCAAACACTCAGCAGTACCAAGGGGCAGGGGTTCTGTTCTCACAGTATCTAGTCAGGGAATCAAAGGAATATCCAATTCCTCACAGCAAAAACTCAGGGACAAATGTCCAGTGTTGCTCTGCCTCCCATCAGGTCAGTCTGGGCTCTGCAGACCCAGGGGCTGGGTAGGGGGTACCAAGAAACAACTGTTCCCTGCTTCCTTGAGTTCTAAAAATATTCAAGCAATGGAAAGTGTAGCCTAGAAAAGTCACTAAATAGAGTTAAAATCAAAGCAGAACAAATTCAGGAAAGCAGAAAATTTACCTTTAGTAAATAAAGAGAACTCTGGTTCTGGGAAGAGTGGAAAATGTATCTGGCATCTTCCTAACCTTTGCATAATTAATAAATCCTCTGAGAAACAGCAGAAAACCTGCAGGGGAGAGACACATTTGTCCAGTTAACAGAGGTGTTGCCTCTTCAAGGAGAGGGAGCAGCTGAACTCCCTGTCAGCACTACAGAGGGACCTCACCACTGGGATGCACAGCAGCTGATCACACACAGTAATTCTTTTTGGTAGCAATAACACCTCATCTTTCCATTTCAGGTAACTTCAAAAACAAATTTTCCTTGGGCAATCACAGAACTTTTGAATCCAAACATGATCCAGTCACTCCCAAAGCAGGAAAAAGAAAATAAAATGAGGGAGGGAACAATCCACCCCTCTATTTAAGATGCAAGAGCAGACACAATATCAGTAACAAGCATTATTCTCTTCATAACTTCTGGATGATGTCAGGATGCTGCCACCAAGAACTGGCAGGACAGTTTTTACATGTGCCTTTAAAACCTGAATGTGCTCAGTCAGAGTATGAGGGTCACACTTCATCTGGACAGCCACACACAGATATTTAACAGCCAGGAATGCTCACAAAATCCTACCTGGCTTTACAGTTTTTAAGCATCTTTCCCCCCACAGCCACTCACCTAGTACAAGGAAGACCCACCAAAGCCAGTACTGGCCATCGAAGTAACCAGGAAAATAGGTGGAGAACTGAAAAACAGCAAAAAATTACAGTTTAGAGCACATGGAAGTTTGTGAACCAAAATCTATCCCCACCAATTTTAGCAGTAACCAGACAGGGCTGCACACAAGAGATCTCATGGGATGCTGCATTTCACCAGCTGCAGCAATGAGTTACCTCCACAAACTGTTATTTATAGTTTTTCTGCACCAGCTCCAACAATGGGAATGGGACAGATTCAACACCCAGCTATGAATTCTGCCCGTCAGTGGGGCACAAGGGCACTGCTGGGCAAATATGCCTGTTTTAAATCATGTCCTGGATGCCCATAAAGCACAGCTGCAGGATCTGAAAGGGCAGAGCAGGCTTGCAGCAGTGCAGCACATTCATTACTGTCATGTTGGATGGTGGAGCAGCTGGGAAAGAAATCCCACATCTGTGGAGCCCACTGACAAGATTCCCAGTTGGGAAAATTACTGCTATTAAATGAATGGCACCAACACTATGAGAGCACTGAAGTTCACAGGTTCAGTATAAATACATTATAATTCCTCTGGGTTTGTTCTATTCAAACTTAAAAGCTAACAAAAGATAAACTTGTTACTGATGTTTAAATCAAATCCACAAATAATGTCACCTCCTTCCGTCACACCTCTTAATCCAGCAAACAGTCCTTAACACCTCTGAACCAAGATGACCACAAAAACTGTCAGAAAAGTGAAGAGATGCTGCATTTACAAATGAGAATTCCCAGCCCCAAAAGACACGCTAGGAAGTGACAGCTCTGACATGAATGCTCTCTACTTCTACTTACAGCCAGTGAGCTGCTTGCTTGAAATTCAACTTTCAGCCTGGAATATCATCATTTCACAGGCTCCAAATAATGATTTCCTGATGGAAATATTTTCTCTCCCAATCCCTCAGAAAAATATAAGAGCCAAAAACCCTGGAGCAGGATGTCAGCTGCTCCTGGTCCTGCTGCTGTGCCGCAGGGAGGCTGCACCAGAGGGCACCCACGGCCTTCTCCAGTGCTGCTCCAACCCTCACTCCTCCCACAGCCCTGTTTCCCTCTCCTCAGCAGCTATCCTGCATTTTAGAGAATTTCCTTCTTTCCACAGGAGAGCCAGGGCACAGCAGAGGCTGAAGGCAGGGCTGGCTTTGCCTGGGTTCATGTTTTCCCAGGATCAGAGTGTTGCTGCTGCTCAGCACAAACCACACTCTGTCAGACACAGAATGAACCCCAGAATCCCACAGGGGTTGGGCTGGGAAGGATCCTACAGCTCCTCTCTTTTGCCACAGACAGGGACACCTTCCACTATCCCAGGAATCCCTGTCCAGCTTAAACCTGGACACTTCCAGGGATGGAGCATCCCCAAAGCTTATCTGGGTGTGCAATCTTTCTTTTCTTTTACTACAGTTGTAATTCCAGCACATAAACAGGATACAATTATGAAAAAGCCCTGTTCTTAGTAAGTAGCTCAAAAATAATTTCATTATTTTAAAAATCTCCTAACTTCAGTATGAGATAAAAACCTGCTGGGAAAAAAGAGTATCAGTGTCTGTGTACGTGGTTTTGCACCACACAACTCACCCTGACAATAAGGATCCACTTAATAAGAGACAGACCAAAGCCAGAAATGGCCCCATATCGTCCTGCAGCTGAAGTAGTCAGACAGAAAGACAGGAAAAATCCAATCCAGTTGAAGAGGAATGCCACTGAGAAAGCAGGAGAAAAGCAGCAGGTCAAGACACCACTATATACCAAGGGAAAAAACCATAAACCACTTGCACTGAGGTTTTTCCTGGTGCTACATAAACATAGATGTGACCCAAACTATTCTGGGTCACTGCTTGAAGAAAAGTTCATTCCATCAGGTACTTACTGAAGAAAGTCAGCATGAAAATGCCATCATTTCCTATCCTCAGCTGGTCAGTGTCATCAAAGTCATCCCGTGTCACAAAGTCATCATCCTGCAATGCAGAGGGAGGCAGCACATGGGGGATTTAGGTCAGTCCAGTCCACACAGCAACCCCACTTCTGGGTGTGACTCTTCAAAAAAAGGGCTGGAATCCTAAATACCAAAAGGCTACAAATGGAGGCACTAGAAAATTCCTGTTTCTCATCCTGAAATGGTGCAGAGCATGAAATGTTATCTATATAATAGGAAATGTATCTTTATTTTTAACACAGTCAAGATCCAGCATGTTCTTGTTCTCATTGTGAAGAATTCTTCAACTCATCAAAAAATTATCATCTCAGCAAGGAATTTGGCTTCTGTGAAGAAGTGTAATGAGCAGGGGACTTCTAATGCTAGCAGGGGTGGAAAGAATGGCTGAACAAGAGATAATGTTGAAAAAAACGAAAAGAAATAATTCTGACAGAATGGTTTTATCGTCCTTGTATCAGCTACACTGACCTCCAAAAAAGTCAACTAAGTAAACAGCAGGAGTATCAAGGGTAGATATGCCAAACAGCTGAAGAATTAATCCTAAATCTTTTTTTAAAAATGAAAAAAACCAACAAAAACCCCAGTGTCAGAGCACAGGGATACAGCACAGTCCCTCTGTCAGCTTGCCAAGCTAATCTGGCTAGCACATGCTGGCATTACTGAGATGTCTGACATCATCACAGTGCTCAAAGGAAAATGAAAAAAAAATTTAAAAAAATAGCCACAGGACTCTCAGAAGTGTGGAATATCACCACCCCAGAAAGCTTCAAAAACACAAATTTTCAGAGTCATGACACACGATGGGCAGGAGCTAAAGCTGAACTGGCAGCCAGCAGGGCAGGGACAGGGACAGGGCCACTCACCCTGCCAGGAACCAGGGGAATGGTGGCCTCAGCCTTGCTCCTCTCGGCCTCGTCGTAGCTGGGCAGAGTGGTGGCCACGTTGTAGGACGGCGGCTTCGGGAACCCTGACTCATCCTTGTAGTCAAAGTAAGCTGCACAAAACACAGAGAGAGCTCAGCACTTCCTCAGGAACACCCTGCTGGGAACCAGCAGTGCTCCAGTGACTTCCAGCGAGCCCCATTCCCCACCCTCCCACCCAGGCCAGCCCCCTGCCATCCCAAAGCAGAGAGGGAAAAGCACAGGAGCACCTTCTCTGAGAGCCAGCAACCCAGAGAACATCACTGAACATGTCTGGCTGTACTTCTGCTTAAAACAACACCACATGCTGTGCCTCCGCTGACTTGGATACTCAGAAACAGTCACGTTTCCAGATCCAAGTGGTTATTAAAGTTATTAGTGACAGGACAGGAGGATGAGTCAAAGGCCCATCCAAGTGCTTAGTTATTGGAAAGTGCAGGGAAAGTGAATTCTTTAAACCCTTTTAAGTAACGAATCCTTTAAGGAAGGGGCACAGCATCATCCAAATGCCAGATAATGAGAGGGGAACCACAAATCCTCCCAGCACTTTGATTTTTAACTGTCTCCAATTTACTGAGAACACTGTGAACTGTAACTTGAACACCCCTTGATGGGATGACATCAGACGAGCGCAGCCAAATTGCATCTCCTAAACCACAAGAACCCACAGGCTGTGTGGATCAATCCTGGCCCTTGCAGCTCAGGAAGGTGCTGCAGAGGCAGCTGTGGATGAGGAGAGCAGTCAGTGGCAGCAGAGCAATGCCAGCCCTTCCCCAGGTGACAGTACCTGTGTTGTCTGCAGAAATGCTGCTGTAGGGCGGAGGGGCGTCGTTCACCACCGGCACGGCCTCGCCCGGCTCCTCTTCATTCTGCAGCTGAACAGAACCACACACCAGGGCTCAGGGGTGTCTCAGTGCTCTGACACCACCCCTGCAGCTTTAACTGCACACTACACACTCTTCTGGAAGCACCATGGGACACGGAGCAGCTGCTCAGCCTCCCTTTGCAGCGTTCCCACTTGAAATGATCAATCTTCCATCTCAGTTTTAAAGTTGTTTTTAATCCTCTCATCACACACCTGGACTCCAGCAAAGCACAGCACACAGCTTTCCAGTACCTTTCCATTTCCCTGGCGCTTCCTCAGCTCACATTGCTTAGTTGCATCTGTTTTAGTCAAAGAAATACAGTGAGATACCCAACAAAAGGCTCCATTGCTGCCTGTGGCTTTGCTAAGGAAGGGTTTTTTCCATGGATACACTACATAATGATGCACAAAAGTACAAATGTTGCCATTTCCCTTCAACCTTTCACACTGCATGACTGAAAAGGAGCTGGTTTATTTTGTGCACTGTGCTTCCCACAGGCTCTGTATAAATAACCAGGAGCTATCACAGCTCCAGCATCACCCGCACGAGGCAGGTGTGCCGTGGCAGCTTTGATCAGGGGAGCTGCAGCACCAGGCCAGAAAGGAGGTTACAGCTCCCATCTCATGTTTCCCTTCCTTCCATTTCTCATCACCTCAGCAGCAAAAGCACTGAGGTTTGCTGCAGAATAACTCACCTCAAACAAGCACCTCCAGACTGAAGCACTGGGCTGAGCAGGAGGCACTGCCCTGGTTTGAGATCACCTCTAAGCAATGTCTCCTCCAGCTCTCCCTCCTGCAAACCCACACTCCTGAAGCCATCTGGGATATTTTGCTTTCTTTGTAGAGACATGCTGCCATTCTCCTTGAGCATTTAACACAGGGGTGGGGGCGTAGGGGGATGTTCTTATCTTATTTGTATCAGGGGAAAATAAATCAGCTCCCACTTCTAAATGCAGATCTTGGATATCCAAGTGTTCTGTGCTTTGGAGTTTTATTCCTTTTGCTGCTTAACATCACAGATCACAGAATGGTTTGGGTTGGGCCATCCCTTAAAGCCCATCTCACTCCACCCCCTGCCATGGGCAGGAACACCTTCCATGATCCCAGGCTAATCTAAGCCCCAGTGTGCAACCTGGCCTTGGGCACTGCCAGGGATCCAGGGGCAGCCAGAGCTGCTCTGTGCCAGTGGAAGTCTATAATAACCTATATTCTGCTCCAGATCACACAACATCCACACCCTCTGTGAAAGCCTTGACTGTGCTTAGCAGATGACCATGAGTGGTTCTGCCTGCAGGTCCAAGGAGTCAGCTGAGAGGGGGAAAAGGGAGGAAATTACACTGGAAAGCACCAGAACAAAATCAGGAGCACTGTCTGCCAGTCCAGGTGCAGCAGAACAGCACAGCACCACAGCCATGCACTCCAGTTCCACATCAGCTGCAGCTCACTCTGCTCCCCAGGAACGTTTTCTAAACAGAAGAGGTGGGGGAGAAGAAAAGGGTGCTTGGGTGAGCCCCAAGCTTTGTGGATAAGCAGTCCTCACATGACAACACTGAACCATTTCCTTGAAGAAGGAGGAATCACTGATCCGGATGAAGATTTAATCCGAGTTCCAGGGAGCAGCTCCCAGCACAGCTGTCAGCAGGACACAGCCCAGATGTGAAGCACAGCAAACAGTCCCAGGGTGTGAGGCCCTGGGGTGGAGGCGGCAGGACCTGCCTCACCTGGGCTTTACTGAGCCCCAGGGCACTGAGCAGGGACAGGAGGAGCTGCAGCAACTCCCACCTTTGTCCTCCCAAAGCCTTTCCAAGAAACAAACATTTTATAAACCCCACAGAGCTCAGCATTAGAAATAAATGCAAACTAAATTGAGAAGCAATTGCTTATTCAAATATGCTTTAATTTTTTAGAAAAACACAGCATTACTCCAGAAATCCCAAACCACCCTGCACAGAGCACAAGGGACAATGGATGGGACAAGAAAACACAGAGCCAAAATGCTTGATTCAATCTCTGCCCAGAGAGCTGCCCCTGGATCCGTGGACAGGGCAGGGGTAAAAAAATATTAAAAATATGATCTTTAAAGTCATCCCACCCCAAACCATTCTGTGATTCCATGATTCCCCCAGCTCTGTAGTTTATGAATTCTCAGAAAATGCTCCACCATGCTTATTGTCAGTCTATCCATGAAAATATGAAAACTCAGCACTTCTTTTCTCCCTCTGCCGGTGCAGGACCTGGTGTATTGACAGGAGGAAAGGCTCTGTCACAGCTGGGACACTCTGGATTCCACCTGCCCTTTGTTACCTGATCTCCAGGTGAGGGGGTGGCAGAAATTCAACCCCTCACGCCTGTAAGAAAGGAGGCAGGTACAGCCTGAGAGCTCAGTCACCAGGGAGGGGGAAGGAAAGCACCACATGTGACAACACTGGAAGAAATGAAACAAAAGAGGACACAGATATTGAGTGGAATATTAACTCCTACCACTGGTTCTTCTTCCAATAGTAAAAAGAAATACGTGTTCTTCCACCAATGTCACGTGGGAGAAAGAAGCTGAATTCACTGCTGCCTTCCAACACCCCAATTCAGGTAATGGATAATGACACAAAAAATGCAGCTACTTTCTGAAGTTGGGCTCGAGGCTGTAGGAGGTTAGTTATAGAAAACATATTTTTCTTCTAATGGACAAGGTACACAAATGCCTTCCAGCCTTTTTAATGATTCCAGGCATCTAAAATTCAGCTAAGTGCCTATTAGCAGAGCAGGGAGGGTTCCTGTGACAGGAAGAATGACTCATCAGGCCTGGCCTGGCCCCGGCTCCCACCTGCCCTGCACAGCGCCAGGTACGGACTCCCAGAGAACTCCCCCGAGGCCCCAGAACCCAGGGAGCCTGCTGAAAACCAGGCTCTGACTTCAGTCTGCTCTGCTGAGGCTCTGAGATAATTCCTTCCTAGATTCACTGATGGATTTTAGCTTTTCAGGCAAGGTTCTGGTATTCGTGGCATAAAGAAATAAGACAGTCTTTACAGCCATGCATGCACTTATTGAAACAACAGCTTGGCTGGGATTTTTTCACCAGACTGCTAAACCAACAGAAAGTTAACTGACAGAACACCCAGGGATAATTATTTTCCAAAAGACCCATCATCAGAAGCCTGGCACTGAGCAGGACATCACCTCTGGTTGCCACTTGCCCTAACTGAGACCTGTCCCATGTAAATACATAGCACAGCAACATAAAGTTGAAATCTTCCAAGCTGTTTGGAAATGCTTCCATGTAAACTTGGAAAAAAAAGCATTTCCAATAAATATACTGGTTCATTCTTCCAAATTTCCTAAACTCAGCATATGGGCTGCTCACATAGTTTTGAATCTTTATTTTTTAACTCCCCTTTGCCAAGTTCTGAGGCTGCATGTAAATATTCTTTACACCAAATGAGCATCACTACACTAAACCAGCATTACTACAAGCTTAGCCTTAGCAATAGATCACATATCATTACATATCTTCAGCCTTTTGGAAGTAAATTAAAGTCACTGCCAACTCTGAAAAGGAGTTATTTTTACTGACTTTTGCTTTACTTAATTAAACACACCCTGATTTAAAATCCTGCCTTTTGCTCAATGTTGTTGCAAATTTCTGCAACTTAACATCAGCTTATTAATCAGCAGGAATAATGATAAGCTAGCAGACAAGCCAGCCCACTCCCTTCAGCCCTCTCCCTGATGAGCAAATAACTGTTTTCTCCTGCAGGCTCTCCCAGCCCATTTCCTGGAGCAGGGACAGCCCTGAGTGTCTGGCCCAGCCCCTGCAGTGGCACAGGTGTGCTGAGCACCTCTAAGGTGGCACATGTGGCACCTGTGCCAAGCCAGCCCTCCCTGGGGAGATGCTGATGCTCCTGCCCCAGCCCCAGCCCTGGGCACAGCCCAGCCCCAGGAGTGAGCTCCTGCCTGTGCCAAACCCAGAATTTCCCCATGGAAAGGGTGCTCAGGCCTTGGCAGGGGCTGCCCAGGGGGACTGGAGTGCCCATCCCTGCAGGTGGCACCTGGAGGTGGCACTGAGGGCTCTGGGCTGGGGACAGGCTGGGGATGGGGCACAGCTGGGACTCAGTTTCTCCAAACAGTGACTTTGAGATTGTGAGACTCCTCCCTTTTAACAAGGACTGAGAACTGTGCCCCC
This sequence comes from Ammospiza caudacuta, assembly GCF_027887145.1. Classification (NCBI taxonomy): domain Eukaryota; kingdom Metazoa; phylum Chordata; class Aves; order Passeriformes; family Passerellidae; genus Ammospiza; species Ammospiza caudacuta. The sequence continues at coordinate 17,655,840 of NC_080608.1, read as the reverse complement.
TCCCCAAAGGCACCTGGAGCTCCCTGGCACACAGAGGGCACACAGAGCAGGAGCCAGCAGCAGCATCCACCTCGGGGGGTGATGGCAATGATTTCATGAGTCACCAAAAGGCAAAAACACAAACCAAAACCTATTTTATGTCCATAAAATACAACCTGGGCTCATGAGGGTGCTGTCCTCTGACTCACTGCAGCCAAGGGCCTGACACCACAGAAATGCTCCTCAATCCTGGGAAACAAGCTGGTCTAATTCCCTCATTTCTGTTCAAACAGGGAGTTAGACTGGTCTGGACAGACTGGAAACACTTGGGCCAGCACAAACCTGTCCCACACACTGGCCTCAGACTTGAGAGATCAAGGTCTCAGTATGGAAAAATTAGGTTTTAATCTTGGATAGTTGTAATTAAATTTCCCACACTTAAAGCATAAAGCCTTCTCATAATATTTAGAATCAGATTAATATTTTTCTGGACATTAGGGTATTTTGGTAAGACTTCTAAGCATTTTAAAATATCATGTTTTTAAAATGGTCATATGAAGAAGGTCAAGTATCTTCCATGGAAAAAAAATCCCATTGTGCCACCATGGATCAAATTTGGATATCTCAAAACAGGCAGGAGCAGAATGATTGGACAGTCCTTAATACTGAATTCTGCTCACTCGTCCCCATGACAAAGGATCAGAATTCACACACATACAGAACTTTGGATCCTTGCATTCTCTATGGTCACTTCTAAGTCATGATGCCAAACCCACAGAAGAAGGTTGCTCATCTCCTGGGAGCGCTGAACAACCCAAAGCCCTCAGGGGCTGTTCCTACAGTTGCTTCCCAATGGGGCTACTGAGCCCCACTCCATTTTAGTCATGAGAGAGAAGGTACTAAAAAAGCCCAACTCAGAGCTCCACACCATCCTGATGCCTGAGATAATATTGTATTTCAAAGTTTGCATGCAAAGCTATTTTCTCCTGCTACACAAGCTGTGAGATGACACTGGACTGCTGCTGTTTCCCTGCCTTTCCCACATCCTTTGATTTTTAGGGACAGAATGTATTTAAATTCCATAAAAACTTTTGCACACAGAATCACTAAACCCTTGCAAAGCTACCTGACAGGTACTGCTGCCTGCAGAGGTGGATGTTTCAGAGGAAAATAATCAGATTTTAGTCACCTCAGCACAGCCGAGGCTGGACACGGGGCAGCTTCAGCACAACCTCAGAGCAGAGGCTGCACAATTTTACTCTGCAGTTTTTCTAATTTTACTGGGTTTATGTCAGTGGCATCTCCTATTCTGCTTACAAATAAAATATATAAATAAATATGCAAACAACCTACCCTGCAACTTTTCTTAGCATTCTTATCTTTAGCCAGCACATCTTGCACACTGCAAGGACTTCACTGAGGAAACAGTCACTGACATTTCTGATTCTAACTGCTGACATGAAAAGATTTGGGATGTTCTCATTTTTTAGTTTCAAGCTGTGTGCCCATTTCAGCTGCAGAATTAAACACAAGCTCAAGGTACACACAAGGCAGCAACTGATATCTGCCTTCCTGTTCCACTCCAGCCTCTCCAGATATTAAAGAAGCATTGTAGTCCTTCATGGATTTAAACTCTATTCCCATTCTATTTCCAGCAACGTATTTCTTCTACAGTTTTCACAGAACAAAAAACAAACAAATGGAAAAATCTTTCTTGGTTATTTTTCCCATTGACACCTCCCTTCATGGAATGATTCATGATCCATGTAAACCTTCAACAAGTGGAACAGGAAGACACAGCACTTAAAAAGGAATACATCTTCATTATTTAACACTCCCACCATTTCCTAGGTGGGTTTACATTACTCATACACCTCACATGTATTTTCGAATGCTCCAAGTACAAAGCATGCCTGGAAAACACAGAGTGTAAATAAACCTGTTAAAGCTGGGCTATTTTTTCCAGAATGGAGGGTAATTTCTATCCCAAGGATGAAATACAGTTCTGCCAACTGAACTCTCAAGCCAGGGTTATGCTGGGAAGGCTTTAAGCCCACTAATCCCAACAACATCCCTGTATAACTTTCCCAAAGGCAGATTGAAATGACAACAGCCTCTCAGTGTCCCTTTTTGGGGACACAGCAGTGCCCGGAATAACAGCACCAGGGCGAGCTGCAGCTCTCTCTCCTTCTTCCCAAACCTCTCCATTCCCACCTCCACAAGCACAGCCCCAGCACCTGGCCTGCAGAGGAGGATCCAAATCCAGCAGTCTCAGCCTGTCCCAGCCCTGCTGTCCATGAAGGGCTGGGGAGGCTGAAATCCCTTCTCCAGAGCTTCAGTTTTATCCTACATGGAGCTGCACCTCCTCAGTACTGAGCTCAGACTCGCAGTGCCCAGAGGCACCACTGCAAGCTACTTTTTATCAGATTGTCTCCTTCCTGAACAAAGGAAGTTGGCATTGGAAAATCAATCAGTGCACGCCCCTTGCACAGTGCCCGCGATGGGGAACAGACACGGCTGGGAGTCTGCAGGGAACAAAGAGGCTGCTGATGGAGCACAGCCCACATCCCCACCTTCCCACATCCCACCTGCAAGGCTGAGAAGGGCTGGGAGAGGAGAGGAAACACACAGGTCTCAAACTGGGGTAGCGAGTTCTGTTGTGCTCAGATCATGGTCACTAACCCTCACCTTTTTTTCCTAAAAATACAGACACTTGAGGAATCCTACAAATATTGTACAGGTTCCACAGTGCCCACATCTCAGAGCTGCTCCCACATACACATGGAATACATCAGGAACCCATCCCAGAGTGAGGGTTACGTCCCTGGCACACTTGGACAGTCAATCCACATTTACCAGTACAGGAACCACCTACCTGCATAACCAAATCCATTAATGCATTACCCCATAACCAAAAAGATCAAGCTTTAAAAATTCCTCCACTGACTCATAATCCAATAATTTAAAGGATTAAATGAGCTTGTTGTGAATTTCTCCAGGCTACCTCCACTGACTGGGTCCTGTATTCACTCTAGCCCTTGCAGTTATCACTTCACTAGCAGCCTCTCTTGGCACATGGTACATTCATTATTGTACATTCCCACACACAATAAGTTTCAAAATATGGGGGGGAAATTGACACATTCAATGCTACAGAGACTCTCCCACTCTCTCATCCTCTCTATCTAAATCCTGAGTGCATCTCCACAGCTTGCAGGGTTTTGAAGCAACACAAGCATTAGGAGCCAGTTCAGTGATAACACACTTCACAATGGGAACACCTGGGTTCTGGCAGAGGGCAAGGAAAGAGGAGCAATTTCTAAACAGCTGCACAAAAGTAAATACATTTACATGTGAGAATCTGCCTCTCACTCCAGTTAAACCAGTGGCTCCACAGGCCTCCATTATGTGCTTGTCTTTAGCAGTGCAAATCCTCTGGCACAGCCTGGCTCCCTAATCTCTGCAGGGCTCCGAGATGAGTCGGCCCTGGCTCTGCCCGAGGTGTGAGCAGACACAGCACTGAGCAGGCAAACCACAGCTTTACACACCCCTCTGGGAGAAACCAGGAGTGTGTGCATCAGCCAGGAAACACCACAGCGGGCAGCGGGGTCCTTCAGGGATTGTGCCACCCATCCCCACTGCTCTGGGTGATGGGACACGCTGCGCATCCCTGGGGAAAAGGCATTTGTGAAGACACTTGTTGGGGTCAACGCCACCAGCAGGACTCTGCCAGGAAAGGCGATTAGTGCAGAGACCTGGCTATCGGTCCCTAGCAGGTCCCAGAACAACACAGAGACATTTGTCATTGTAAGTGAGCACATCAGTTTAGCACTGAACAAAAGGAAAAAAAGCCCAGGTTTTGCTTAACTTCTCCATTTCCAGTATGTAAAAACACGGAGACCTGCAGCTGTCAGACGAGACAAGTACTCCATCCCATGGGAGGGTGTATCTCGAACTCAGCCGAGCAGGAGCCTACCCACGCCGGGAATGCTACCCAGGAAAAGTCACAACACAGCGATTCCTTGGGAGAGCCCGGGTTCAGCAGGAGCGAGCTGTCTGCCGTTTTGAGGGATTTCTCCATTGCTCTAAGTAAAGAATTCTCCATGTCTGATGTCGGAAAAGCGCCTGCCAGAACTGGGTCACACCGGGGGGCCCAGCCGACACCCGGCCCTTTCCGTGGGGCCGCTAGTGCAGACAAACGGGAGGCAGGAAAAGAACGACCCGAATTCCCCAGGGAGCTCTGCAAGGCCAGCCCCTGGCCTAAAGGGACTCCACACGTAAAAGATGGAAGAAAACTAACGGTGACCTCGGGACGCTGCGGAACGAGACCGTTCCCTGGCGGGGGGGTCGCTGCCGTGGGGGGAAATGAGCGGCGGGGTCGGCGCCCTGCGCCAAGGTCGCCCCGGGACTGGGCAAACCCCGGCCCCGGCACTGGGCAAACACCCGGCCCCAGGACAGAGCAAACACCGGCCCCGGGACCGGGCAAACCTCGGGCCCGGGCACACCCAGCCCCGGCCGGCGGGGAGCGGCTCCGCTGCCGAGCCCGGCCTGACCCCCCGGGGACCCGCGGCCTCCGCCCCGGGCGCTGCCGCCAGCACAGGCCCCGCTCCCGGCCCCGCCGCCCCGGGAGCCGCCCGGCCCGGCCCCGCCGCCCCTCACCTGCTGGTAGCGGCCGGTGCTGGGCTCGGCGGCCGCGGCCGCCATGGCGCTGCGGGGTCGGTGCGGGCGCTGCGCAGGCGGAGGCGGCGGCGGCCCGGTCGCTGCTCGCTGCGGGCTCCGCTCGCTCCCGCCCTCCCCGTCACGCTCGGCCGCGCCGCCTCCCGCCCCGCCCGCCGCCGGAGCCGCCCCGGGCCGCGAGCGGCGCTCCTGGAACGGCCGCGGAATCACAGAAACACCGGGGCTGGGAAAGACCCGCAACAGCAGCGAGTGCAGGCTGTGCCCGATGCCCACCCTGTCCCCAGCCCGGAGCACCGAGTGCCACCTCCAGCCCTTCCTTGGGCACTCCAGGGATGGGGATCCAAACCTCCCTGGGCAGTTCCAGGGCCTGAGCCCCCTTTCTATGGGGAAATTCCTGCTGTGCCTACCCTGAGCCTGCCCTGACCCAGCCTGAGGCAGTTCCCTCTCATCCTGGATGCCCACCTGGCTGTCCCCTCCTGTCAGGAGCTGTGCAGAGCCACAAGGGCCCCCCTGAGCCTCCTCTGCTCCAGGCTGAGCCCCTTCCCAGCTCCCTCAGGAATTCTCCAGCCCTTTTCCCAGCTCCATTCCCTTCTCTGGACATGCTCCAGCCCTTCAATGTCTCTCTCACTATGAGGGGCCCAGAACTGGACACAGCACTCACGGTGTCACCTCAGCAGTGCCAGCACAGGGGACAGTCCCTGTCCTGCTCCTGCTGCCCACGCTATTGCTGAGACAGCCCAGGTGCCATTGGCCTCTTGCCCTCCTGGGCACACGCTGGTTCCTGTTCAGCTGCTGTCAAGCAGCACCCACAGGTCCTTCTCTGCTGGGCTGGTTCCCAACCAGGGCAACTCCAGTGGAGCTGGAGAGTGACCCAAGCCAACCCGGAGCCAGCCCGGCTCTGTGTGGGGACCCGGTGTGCCACTGCCTGCGGGAATGCTGAGAGCCAGCAGCGTGTCCCTGACACCACTGCAGCTGCAGGAGTGACCCCACAAACTCTGTGCACTACACATAATGTAGATTGTGAACTAAAGTATAATTTTCAGAGTGGAAGCTGCCATGGGATGTGTTAGTAAAACCTAGGGAGTCAGGAAATTGATGTAAAGCCATGCTGCCTCAGCAGGGACACACACCAGAGCCAGCATTGAGGAACCAGCCCTGTGTGAGCCACGCTGACCAAGCCTGGGTCACACCCCAGCCATCCCTGTCCCGCCACATGGGCAGGGAACAGGGCAGCTGCACCAAACACAAGGTGTTGGCCATCAGCTCTTTCATATCCACAGGGAGCAGATGGTGTTGAGCTCCTTCCTTCCAAAAGGAGCACATGTAGGTAACCACGCAGTGAGACAAGTTGGTTTATTCTGAATTCTTCAGTGTTACATTGGCCAAAACACTTCTCAGCTTGTGTAACATTTGTTTTCTACATGCGCGGTTCAGCTCTAGTCAGGCTTGCAGAAAATTACCCACATCAATCCCTAAGGTGGATGAGATTTAAATATATCAGCTTTAGGATGAGGAAGGCTGAATCAGCCCCGCTGGGATTCCAAACTGCAAATTCAGAGAGTTGCAAGCATTGAAGCCCGAGGACATGGTTTTGAACTGCACACTCAGTCATAAATACAGGCCTCAGTGTTCATTATTCCCTACCATAATCAGCCTGGATGCTTTTCTCCCCGTATTTTGCTTTTGAGGGGTAGGGAGTTCATCGATGTCTTAGTGAGATGAATGAACATCCCAGTTCTCGTGCCAAAGGAGAGGCAGGAACCGTGAAGGATTTTAGCGATGAATAACCTCAAAGAGTGACTCCTGAGAAATGCTGGAGACACAAGGACAAGGCAGGGTTCTTGCAACACAGATGCCTTTGAAGGAGCTGGAACAAGAGCTGCAGGCACTGACAGAGTCTGGTTTCACCTTTCCACAAGACTCTCGATTTGCAGTGAGAATTTCCCTGCAGTGAGGAGCTGTCCTGATGACATGCACGGATTTACTTGCTGCTGAGGTGGGATTACACCCCTAAGTAAGGCTATAGCAGCAGTGTAATTAGCTGCACAGTGATTGACTTGGACAACACAGAGATTAAAATAAGATGCAACCTGTGCATGTCCTCAGAGAAGATGCTGGAACGTATCCTGGAGAAATGGTGAAACCATTTGTGTCAAAGCCATTTTGGGGCCAGTGGAGGCAAATCACAGGCTAATTAGTCCACCTAGTCTGAGCATGACAGACTCGAGAGGGGTAAGGGCAATTCCTTCCAGCTTCTCTCCCTGTATTTATTTTTATTTTCTAAGGTGGGGAAGGTCAGTAGAAAGATGATGCTGTGGTTACAGCACATGACTGGTTCTGCTTTCATTTCCCAAGTGGTTTGAGGCAAATCACTTCATGCCTCTGTGTTTTTTGTCTTTTTCCCCAGTACAAAATGTCTTTTCTCACGAGAGACACTTGAAGCTTGAAGTCATTGATTTTAGTGACTTCCGTACGGGATGTGCTGTGAAAGTATTTGAAAGCAATTGAAAGTATGACAAGTAGTGGAGTGAGTCCTCTGAAATCTTGGAGCTCTACATGTGTTCCTTTAATTATTGTGTACAACTAAGCAATAAAGGGAGCACATTTAATCTGCACTTTGTAATAAATATTGAACACTAAAAGCTAAATAATAAACCTCAAAAGCAGGGCGTGTAAGCTAGACTAGTAAGAACTCAGCAGGACATTAAAGCTAGATCTTTCTTCTAACCTTTTAGTGCTAAATTACCCAATTAAAAAAAAAATCAAAATTGAGGAAGCGAAGGGAGCCGACCCATCTTAATTGATCAGCATCGAACTCTGATTTATTGATCCAGCATGCACACTTTTATAATCGTGTTAATTAAGTTCATACATATTGCAAAACCCGAGCTCATTATTGGCTACAGATTACACACCAACCCCTCCTCTTGTTTTCAATACCTGTGGTTTCTTATTGAGACCAAAACTTGTTTTTCTCATCCTGTTATTAACTGTTCTCAAGGCCTCCATGTTTGTCACTCTGCTTTCCCATCACTATCCAAGGACAAGGTATTTACTTGTTATTAAAAAATAAGCCTGAGAACTTTGCTGTTTACAGGAACGTGTCTGAGAACTTTGCTGTTTACAGCTGCCTTTTACTTTTCAATCAGCTGTATATTTTCATGGCCTTTTTTCCTTCAAGCCATGTCTGAGCAAAATTCTCCAACACAAAATGTTCACATGACAGAAACATTTTGTCATCAATTCGAAAGTACTCCTGTGTCCCTGAAGGCAGAGACACTCCATGTGCAAGAATTGGAATCACAGGGTTTGAGTATCCATAGATGTCATTTCCCACTGTGGAATAACATCCTGAATTAGAATTATATAATTAAGCTGGAGAGATTTGTTAAGGATTAATAAATGCTGTCTAACAGATACTCCTCCCCAAAATATCACTTGGCCACAAAGACTTTTTGTGCTTGCGATCATCTTGTGTCTGAATCATCTTCGATCTTTTTGCCCAAAAAAGCCAAACTGTGGCTGGCCCATCCCTGGAAGTGTCTAAGGCTGGGTTGGATCGGGCTTGGAGCCACCTGGGATGGTGGAATGCTCATGGCAGGGGGTGAAACTGGACAATCTTAAGGTCCCTTCCCACCCAAACCATTCCGTGGCTCTGCAACAGCCCCTGCCCAGGGCAGCTGCCCCACTGCCTCGGAAGCAGCAGGTCCTGCAGGTGTGGGCTCCCTCGGGGTTCTGGACAGCAGGCAGCTGCAGTTTTGGTGTTTGTCACAACAACAAAAGCCACTGGGTCACACGGGGTCTGCTGGAACACGGGGTCTGCTGAGGAGAGCCCCAGCGAGCGCAGCCACACGTCCCACAGCCGGGTGGGAGCAGTGCCTTGTTCACCGGTGTGGAAAACTATGGCCCCATAAGGCACGAGTATTGTGAGGAGGAGGAATGGAAACAACAGTGCCATTGAATTGGAAGAATTTCCCAATGGGAGCTCTCTTCCACTGAAACCCAGCAGCAGAACTGCGGGGCAGATATGGAGGATGCAGTGAGTTGTGCAGGATGGTGCATGGGGCAAGCAGAGCTGAGCTCCAAATTGCCTCCACACAGCGCAGCCAGCTCAGCCCAGCCTGACTTCAGGGCCCCACTCACTGATTTCACCAATGCCCTTTGTGGCTCTGTTGTTTCTTCATCCTACTGGAGAAATCACAATTAACCAACAGTTAATTTAACCTTGCTATCCAGATTAAATCCCTTACTGCTCAGGCTGGCAGTTTTGAACCTGGTGAGGAATGAGGTCCTGACAGCTTTGTCATGGCAACATCACCTGCAAAATGGAAAGGGACTGGCATGGGTGCTCTCCAGAGCTGCCTGTTCATGCATTGCCCTACCCATAGGCTTGTTGTGACCCCAAAAGTATCCTAATTAAGATTTGGGTGCTGTTGGGAGAGCTAAGATGTGAGTGGGGCTTGCAGGAAAGAGCAGCTCCCCTCCAGATCTATTTCTCCTTTTCTTATAAATTGGGGTCAGAAGGTAAATGGAACATGCTGGAACAGGAAAGAGGTGGCTGATGGTGGATATTAAAAAGACTCTTTAATTACAGGATTTGGAGAGAGGATTCTTCATGGAGATAATTTTTTAATTGTTGCTGTTTCAGGAAAAGAATCCCAGTGCTCCCAAGCAGCTCCCAATAGCAAAAGCCCTGGTCTCTGAGCACTGCTGACTGTGATCCCTTCAAGGTGGGGCAAAAGCAAATGCTGGGTTTCTAAGAGCTCCCCATTAAACTCCAGCTTCTCCTGAAGAGAAGTGTTTGTTTCCTTCCATCTGCTGCTTTTGCAAGGAAGGAAAATCAGCCTGTTCAGACACCAGGAAGTTTTTCAGCATGGGAACAGCTCGCTGTAAATGCAGGAACAATAACGGGCAGAAATTATCATACCTAAAAATACCCAGCCTGCGAGTCACACGCACAGCCCAGCCTGGAGAAGCTCGGGGTGGAAGGAGCTGAGGATCCACAGGATGTGCTGGGTGTGGGCAGCGCGGGGGCACCTGCCCGGCTCCGCTGAGCTTTTGCTTTCACCAAAACATGTCTGGCTTTTACGGGGAACTGTCGGCTCCTCCTGCATCTCTGTGCACTGCAGCTGTCCAAGCCACTGGCAGGGGAGGTGAAAGCCACACCGGAGCAGTCAGAGCCCTCCAACACTCGGATTTCACGGACCCCATCCCCACAAGGGCGCTGTGTGAGCAGCTGGGGGGCTGCAAGGCCGGCACCAAAGGCAGCAGCGCTCCACTTGTCCCAGGAGAGCCGGGGCAGATGAGGTGGAGCAGGGGATGAGGTGATGCTGTCCCAGGCCGCTCTGAGGGCAGACAAAGCCCACAACCCGCAGGTCACCCCGGCTGTGCCCTAGAGCTCACCGCCGTGGTGTCCCTGCCATCAATTCCTATGCGGGCTGTGCCTCCAGAATTTGCCTTTCCGAAATTTGCGAGCTCTGGCCGCGTTTCCAGGGTAACCGAGCAGCCGCTGAGGGCTCTGTGGGGAGCGGCGGTGCCGGGGCTCTCTCCCTGCCCAGCCCTGCAGCAGCTTTGGCTTTGCACACCAGAATCCGCAGTTGTGCCACAGCAGGGGTGATGTGGGAGCTCCCAGGTGTGTGTGCAGGGCAGCTGTGCGCTCACCTTGGTGCCGGCACATCCTGGATGAGGACTGAAGCAGCTCCAGCATGGGAAGGGTCCAGACCTCAGCCGGGTCCCCGTCCCCTCACAGGCCCCGGTCAGCCTCGGTCCTGTGCCTCTGAACCCTCCGCTGCCGTGATTGCTGCCAGAACTCGGGGAACCCATGGCTCTGCCGCACCGAAATGGCCCCGATGGCACAAGCGAAGAGCTGTGTCCCTCCAAGCCAGAGCCCAGGCTGCCCTGCCCTGCGGGAGAGCCGGGAATGCCGCTGCTGCCAGCTCCTCACCCAACACGGCCACCGAGAGATCTGCCCGTGGGCTCACACTGCTATGGAAACACCTGCCCATGGAATTTATTTGGTCTCTGTGGCCTAAAACTCTTCCCGTGTGTGCCCACAGCCCGCCACACCCATCATCACCACGGGCAACCCAAGGGCTCTCCAGGATGAGACAATACCGGGAGCACTGGTTCTAGCCAGGGCATTTAAATTATTAAAATGAAAAGTAACTGCATGGGCTGGATCCCAGCAAAGCAATTTGTAGCTCATTCTTCCTTCTGATGAAATTGAATGTCGGTCTAACTTTGAAGTAAGAGCTTTGTATCCCAACAATGAACTAAGCCTGTGCAAGGAGAGGTCAGGTGCATTTTCATGAGAGCTTGAACTCCGGAGCAACAGCAGGAAGGTGTTTTGGGGATACCTCTGTGCCAGGAGCAAGGACAGGCAGATCGTGGTCTCTCCATCTCCCAGAACGACCCCAACCTGCCCCAAAGTGAGTCCCTACAGAACAGTTCAAGTGTGACAACAGCTCGTTTTGGTGGGACAAGGCTGGGAGCTTGGCTCTAGGTCTGAAAAGCTGAAGGACAGAGCCGGGTGGATCCCTGCTGTGATGGTGACACTCCAGCATAACCACACCAAGATATTTACGGTCGTTTTAACGTATCTGGAGGAAGCATTGCCTCCCACAGCTTTGCCTGGACGGCAGGCAGGGCGGTGACACTCACCGAGCACCGCCCGGCAGCCGCTGCTCCCGGGGCGCCCCGTTCGGCTGCTCCGCTCCGGCCCTGCCCGGTTCCTCCCGGGGGCTGGGCCCGGCGCTCCCCGCCCTCCGCGGAAGTGATCCCGGGCAGGGCGAGCCGGGAGGAAGCGGAGGCTGCGGGCAGGGCTGATCGGCACAGGGGCGCTGATCCCGGGCAGGGCGAGCCGGAGGAAGCGGAGGCTGCGGGCACGGCTGATCCGCACGGGCGGCGGCGGTGATCCGGGAGGCGGCGGCGATCCCCGGCGGAGGCAGCGGCGGTCCCGGACGGCCTCACCATGAAGCTCATCATCCTGGAGAATTACTCTCAGGCCAGCGAGTGGGCGGCCAAGTACATCCGCAACCGCATCGTGCAGTTCGGGCCCGGCCCCGGGCGCTTCTTCACGCTGGGGCTGCCCACAGGTGGGTGCCGGGGGGCGGCCGGGCCGGGGCCCAGCGCGGGCCCTGCCCCGGCTGAGGCGGCCGCTCCCCGCAGGCAGCACCCCCCTGGGCTGCTACAGCAAGCTGGTGGAGTACTGCCGCAACGGGGACCTCTCCTTCAAGTACGTGAAGACCTTCAACATGGACGAGTACGTGGGTGAGTGCCGCAGCCACCTGTCCTGTCGCCCTTGTCCCTGCCCATAGGGAGCTGCTGGGCCCTTACCCCGGCAGAGCCTGGGGTGCCCGAAATCCACCTGTGCAGGTAAGGGGGACAACATTCACAGAGTTACAGCATCAGCATTCACAGAGTTACAGCATCAGTTAGGATGGAAAAGAGCTCTGAGATATCAGGTCCAGCCTGTGACCCCACACCACGGTGTCAGCTGAACCATGGCTCTGAGTGCCACATCCATTCTTTCCTTAAACACCTCCAGGGAATTAGTGAAGGGGGACAATTAGTGAAGGGGAAAACCTCTGGAAAAAATTTGAAATTTTTCAATAGGTTTGGAAACGTATGGACAAACTGGATGCTGGTGTTGCCCAGTATTGCACACACAGTTACAGACACTGCTGTGTGTTAGCTGCCCTCAGGCACTGAGCGGGCAAGAACAGCTTATCACTGCAGGCTCAGCATGCAGCTTTGCCTTCCACCTTTGCTCGGGGGTCATAAAGGTCCCTTACAAAGACCAGTGTGTCCCCTGAGTGCCTTCAGGTATCTCCTGCTGAGACAGCAAAGGACTGCCATTGCTGAAGTCATGGTGAAACAGTCTCCTCAGAAGAAATAGATCCAAAGGTGAAAAACATACAAGCTAAATATTTGCTAATGATAATTTTATCCTGGTCAAGAGGGTTTTTTTTCTGTGAATAACTCCAGTCAAGCAGCATTAGGGAATAAGCAGTCCAGTGTGGCTTTACAGCATTCAAGGTGGGTAAATATGCAATAATTATATAATAATTATTATTTCCCAGGCTTCTACACAGTTTTTAAATAATTCTTACAAATATGAAATGGGAAAAGGGCTGAAAAGGTACTGACAGATGAGGCACAGCACACACCTGCATTTTGAACATCTATTGTATATTAATATGGGCATGTGTCTTACAGGAGCTGATTTTAATTCTGGTATTTAGGGAAATAGAAACAACTCTGAAAGCTGAAGGTGTGACAAAGGACAGAGAGAGCAGTGCTCTGTCACGAAGCCACTGCAGGCTGTGGAAGGGCTTTGTTATGGGTGATACTGTTCCAGTTGGCCTCAGTCCTGTGTGTTCTGTTACCAGGCCTCCCGAGGGATCACCCAGAAAGTTACCATTCCTTCATGTGGAATAACTTCTTCAAGCACATTGACATCTCACCAGAAAACGTCCACATCTTGGATGGAAACGCCCCTGATCTCCAGGCAGAGTGTGATGCATTTGAGGAGAAAATCAAAGCAGCTGGCGGCATCGAGCTCTTTGTTGGAGGTGAGAACCCGAGAGGAGCAGCCTCTAAACCCTATCCCAAACCTGTGTCTGTCCTCCCCAGCTCTCATTTATTGCCAGGATTGTTCACTTTCAGTGCATTTGCAGTGAAATCCACCCCACAGCCCATGGCCCTGGGCACTGCAGTGTCCTGGCAGCCTTGTCTCCCCACCTACCACTGCCAGCTTCGGGTCTTTAGTGCAGTCAGTGAATTGTTCAGGAAGTCTGGGAAGGGCTAGAACTGTACAAATGTGAGGTATTTATCAATTGTCAGTGGCAACAGGAAACTGCTGGAAGTAGCTTTTCCCACACAAGCTCTTCCCATCAGTTTGCCATAAGGTTCTGCCACCTCCTTTGTCTGTCATTGTCCCAGCGCAATCAGGGCATTGCCTGGTTGTTCCTAGCAGACACAAATCTGAGCTGGAGCACAGGAACTGCAGGGGTTTTTCTCAGCTCTGTGTTCCTGGGAGCACTGTCTGGGAGAGCTGCTGGCTCTGCTGCCACAGCTGACCCTGTGCTGTCACTGTCCCTGTCCAGGCATCGGCCCCGACGGTCACATCGCCTTCAACGAGCCGGGATCCAGTCTGGTGTCCAGGACACGAGTGAAGACCTTGGCCATGGACACCATCCTGGCCAATGCCAGGTTCTTTGATGGTGACCTCTCCAAAGTGCCCACCATGGCTCTGACAGTTGGAGTAGGCACTGTCATGGATGCCAGAGAGGTGAGGAAATAAGAAGTGGCTTCCTGCAGTTCCTCTGGAGCAGCCAAAAGTTATCCTGTTATGGAGCAGCCATGTGTCCTCTGGTGTAGGGTATTCCTGCCACAGAATACCTGATGCTCCTGTCCTCTGGCACCCTGCAACACCATGGAGAGGCTCTTGCTCCTTCTCTGCTGGCACTTGTGTTTGTGTAACCCTGCAGCAGCCCAGGAAGGTTTGGGAGGGTGTCTTTGGTTAGGAGTCTCACCTGGAGAGTAACTGGAGACTTAATGTCACACCAGCAGGTCATGAAACTGTGTGGAACCACTTTTACTGGAGTCTGTTCTTGACCTGCACTTGTGAAATCTCAGTGTCCAGGTGCCCAAAGGATCACTGCAGTGACCCAGCAGGCTGTGATTTCACTGAGAGCTGAAGCAGCCAGAGCAGCAGCAGCAGCACAGAGAAGTGGCGGTGGGGAGGGTGGCAGGGGTGTCCCCACTCTCAGCTTGGCAGGCTGTGGGTGGGCTCTCCCTGACTGCCCCTCTCTGTCTGGGGGTGCAGGTGATGATCCTGATCACGGGAGCCCACAAAGCCTTTGCTCTGTACAAAGCCATCGAGGATGGTGTGAACCACATGTGGACGGTGTCGGCCTTCCAGCAGCACCCCAACACCGTGTTCGTGTGCGACGAGGACGCCACGCTGGAGCTCAAAGTCAAAACAGTGAAGTACTTCAAAGGTGAATGTTTGACCAGGCCAGGCAGCTGCTCTGTTACACTTTTAGGAGCCACAAGCCATGCTTTGCAGAGGTGTTGCTGTATAAGTAACTCCCAAAGGAGTATATTCCTTAATGATATCACAGTAGTATGTGTGAAGGTAAATGCTTAATGCTTGGTGTGGGAGCAAAGGCACAAGGACAACAGTAATGCCTAATTCCATTAGCACCCAATGAAGGAGAACTTTCCTTTATTATGTCTATTTAAATTGCATTTTGACTCTCTCGATTAGGTTTAATGATGGTTCACAACAAGCTCGTGGAGCCCTTGTACAGCATGAAGGAGATGGGAGCAGAGAGAAGCCAGTCCAAGAAGCCATACAGTGATTAATGTGCTGGGGCAGTGCTGAACCAGCTGCTGAAAACAGCTGGGACAAAAGGGAATTGCTGCAGAAACTGATCTCATATTTGTTTTTAAATTAGCAGAATGATCATGTGGTTCCTTCTCTCAATTAAAGAGACAGATGCCAAACACCTGCCTTAATTAACCAAAGGAGGATGGCAGCCAGTGTTCTGTGTTCCACAAACTTCTGCCACCAACTCATTCTCTGAAGGAAATGAAGAATGAATTGTTTGATCTGTGAACTGGCTGTAATCACAGACTGCAGAACTGAAATGTGAGGATAAATGAAAGTACAATATTTCAGAAACAAGTGGGTGATAACTTTGGGGTGTATTCCTTGCAATTAGGACAAGTATCTCCTGTTATTCCTTCATCCTCCATGAAACACTTGCATTAGAATCCTGGAAAAGAGGATTGTCCAGCTGGAGAAGGGAAAGCTCAGAGCAGCAGCCACAGCCAGGAGAGGGCAGCAAGAAGATGGAGCCAGGGGGAAGAAGAGAAGGGACAGTGGGGTGGGAGTGGAGACACGATGCTCACGCTGGAGAGGATAAAACCCCACTCACTGTGGGAGCTGCCAAGCAGTGGGACAGCATCCCCATGGCTCTCTCTCCTTGGGAGGTTGCCAAGACCTGACTGGATAAAGCCCTGGCTGAGCCCTGCTCTGGGCCACATGTTGGACTTGAGACCCCTCAGCAGAAGAGGCTCCAGCAGCATCCCCCCCAGGGGGTCCAGGGTGCAGCTCAGGCACCTGAGGATGGCACTGTGTCAGGCCCAGGGATGATTTGCTATGCCTGGTGCTCTCTCTTCTTCAGAATTTTCAGTTTCTCTAAGGAGAAGCCAAACCAGCCCCAAAGGAAACACTCTGTTCCCACTGGCTTCAGCCTCTGTTTCATTACAGACACCTCACACAGGTGGACAACAGCCAAGACTCCTCCAATTCTGAAATGTGACTCCTGGGATTTCTGTCCAGTGCTCTCACACAAGGGGCAAGAAAACTGGGCAGCATTTATTTTCTTTATACAGAAGTTTTGTAAGTTGATCTGTAACGTAACTTTCTCCACTAAATGTCTTTAATTTTTTAAATGGTGACATTTGACTGTGTCTGGTGCTCGGTCTCAGTGTGCTGATGGTAGCAAAGCTGTCCTGGAGGCAGTTTGGTGGAAGAGCTATGCTGCTCCCCCCTTCCTTGCCCAGTGTTTCCTCAGAGGGAGCAGCAGGGCCCTCGGGTGGGAGGGCACTGTGCATGCACTAAATACCATGAACAGAATCCCTGCCAGCTCCAGGTGGGAGCTCTGGGCTGTCCCACCCCCAGGAGCACCTGGGCACACCTGTGCTGCCAAATCCATGCCACAAGGAAGACAAAGAGGGACACTGTGTTTATCATCTTAAAGTGAATTTAGTGCGTGTGAAAGGTGCAGGAAACAACTCAAACCTTACACACCATAGACTTTTCCTACACACTGACCTAGAGATTCAGCTGAGGTGAGATTTGCTCTTCCTTCCATCCTTACAATCCCTGTGCCAGTTCCAAGAGTGCAGACTCCTCCTCTGCACAGGGAACTGCAGCACCACTCATTTTGGCCACACATCCCAGGATAAATTCATTAATTCAGTCAGAACTGAGTGAGCTGTGATCACACACAGTTCCTGAGGAGTCTCAGCTCCAGAGCTTTCCATCCAGGCCCTGCTGCACTTGAACACAGCACAGGCAGCTTTAGTTTGCAAATAAACTTTTAGACTGTTCTGCAAGTGGAAAAACTTGTAAAAAAAATCAGTGTTTGCCTCCAGTAATCACCTTCATACTCTCAAAACCACTTGCTGAGATTTTAAGGGAAACAATTTGGTGCCGCAATAATTTGAAGTGCAAAACCAGTGGAAATAAAGAATCTAGTCCAGAAGCAAAAATATCAACAATCAAATTTCTTATATGAAGAGTAAATGAAAAATAAATTACTTCATCAACTGAGAACACAAGGTAATTGTCAGTATCTTGAAGAATTCAAGTTCATCTCTTCCTGATATTTTTCACCCTCTCACTGGGCACATCCTCAGCTCACTGCCTTGGCACTCGTCCCTGCCAAAACAAGGACAGGCACCGTGAGGGATCCAGCAGCAACACAGGGAGCCACCAACCTCACAGAAACCCCTGGAAATGGCTGTTGGTCATTCTCTGCCCCAGCTCTCAGGGGTGCAAAGGCTCAGGCACAGCAGCCAACGAGAAGGGTTGGGTATAATCAGCTTTAATGTCATTACAAAGTACCAGTGACACAGCCAGGAGCTGCTTTTCAGAGAAGCACATCAGGAAATTCATAAAAGCAACAACTTTGTTGCTGAATACAGCAGCAATTTTCTGTATTGTATCAGAAAACTGCCCCAGTCCAAGCAGCCTCAGAGAGAGCACTACAGCTCCAGCAAACCACGCCAAACCCCAAAATATTCAAGATTCAAGGGTCAGTCTCCCTAGAAGAAACCCCCAAAATACTTCCAGCATTTGAGGCTTCAGTTTTGTCTGTTGGCTTTTAAAAAAGGGGCACTTCTTGGTATATATTTTTCCAATGGTCTTCCAATTTCTGACTTTAATAGAGGACATGTTTGTTTGAGCATTCCATGATGATCCTGATCCCAGGACGGGGACAAGGTCTCCTTTGGTTTTGGCAATAGGTTCTGAGGTGTGTCCTGCAGTGCAGTTACCACTCTTCTGTCACACAATGGAAGTGAAAAGCAAACAAAGGACACACAAAAAGCATCTGTCTCTGGTTTGTTCACCTTTTGGTGCTGGAGGAAGCTAATGATCATCACCTCCTTCCCAGAACCCCCCATTGTCAATATGCACGTCTTGAAACAATCTGCAAGACAGAAAATCAGTGACACCAGCGCATAAAAAAGTAAAATACGTTAAAAAAGTACCACCCTAAATGCAACAACAGTACAGCAAGTTCCCTTAGTTTTTTCAGTTATCACAAACCACCATCCATGCCCTGTGGAAGGGGCAAGAGAGGCTGCCATTGTCCCCCTGCTATCACCTGTCCCACAGCAGCACCTCTGTCCCTTGGCTCTTCCCAAGGGAATGTCAGGCAACTCTGCAGCTCCTTCCCAAATCCTCGAGCTGCTCCTGAGCATTGCCAGGGAAACACTCAGGAAAACTCAGCACAGAAAGGGTGAGGCCATGACCTGACCAAAAAAAATCAGAACAGGCTCAGAAGACTCCTCCAGAATTTTAAAACCAAAGTTCTTAAAAAAGCAAAGCCATATCCTGAATCACTCCTGGTTTTTACTGTTAGTGCCAATATCTGAGAGGAGAAACTGTGCCTTAAACTGCAGCTACACATTTCAGGTAAGAAATGGGAGAGGCTGTAAGGAGAAGTAGCAATGTGTGTCCAGCAGAGGAGGGGTCCCTGAGCACCCACCTGTTGAAGCAGGGCGAGGAGGGGTCGTCGAAGTGCTGGTAGGGGTTGGTGCGGGACAGGGAGCGCATGCAGACCCAGCAGAAGTACTGCATGCACGCTGTGCAGGTCATCTTGTTACAGCCATCCAGTTTCTGGGGGAAAAACCAAGAACTGGTGCTAACAGAGCCCCACTGTGGCA
The DNA here is from genome assembly GCF_027887145.1 of Ammospiza caudacuta. NCBI lineage: Eukaryota > Metazoa > Chordata > Aves > Passeriformes > Passerellidae > Ammospiza > Ammospiza caudacuta. Next base: position 17,637,216 of record NC_080608.1, on the reverse strand, counting down.
GGCCTCAGTCCCTCTCTGCCAGCAGCCCCCACAAGCACAGCAGTCAGTGAGCACAGCCCCCTGCCCCACCACACTCTGACACTTTCACTGGGAGCTGGGATCCCAGCACTGCAAACTGGTTATACTGGAAATCTGTATTTTTCTGAAGCTAGATTGATTTCCAGCTCTAGTGTGAACCAGAGGTACCCTGAAACACCAGGAAAACAAAAGGATTCATGTAGATCCAGAGTCAGCCTGGATTTGTTCAGTGCGGGAGCCTGACCACCGGTCACTGTTTGTACTCCAGTCCTTGGGATCCACAAATATCACCCCACCTCGTTTTCCATGTCACACAGAAATGGAAAGTTCTCTTAATGTTTCCTAGAGATTTCCTCTCCCTAGAGGCTCCAACACACCCAGAACTGCCTCCCTGTGGGTTTTCTGCTCCATGATCCCCAGCCTTTCCCTCCTCACTCACCTCGATGGGGGTCCTACAGCAAGGACAAGACTTGGAGTTCTTCACCAGCCATTTCTCACTCTCCATCTCCTCCAGGGTTTTCTGAAACATTCTCTTGCCATAGCGTTGTTCCAAAAATCTTTTAGTTGTCTCATCTGCTTCTAAGTATTCATTCCTCAATTCTATTAATTTCTCTGGGGGGCAAAATCAAACCAAACCAGACAGCTTTTTTAAGATATTAGATTTACAAGTCCAGCTAATTGCAGCACAAAGATTCTCAAAGAACAATAATGTCATGAATTAAAAAGCAAGAAAACTATTAAAATATATAAGATGATACTATTAAAACCACTCAGCCCCAACACTCAGCAGTTTTACACTGTTTTATTATAAAAGACACCTGTTGATGGAATTGGAACAATGTAAGATAAACTGAAAATGGAAATATTTTTTTCTGACTACATATTTAATGAAATTCTCTCACAGGATTTTAAGGCTAAAGAGAGAAGCTTCCACCTGATTCCAGTATTAACTTTGGCAATACAAAATACTGAAAATATAAAGGAATTCTTCCCCTGCTACAGCCTCTCAGCATTTGACAAGCAGCAGTTTAGGGAGCTCCAGAGCTGAGGAGTCTCACCCAAGGAACATTTAATTGCCAGCAGAAAACTCCCCCAGTCCAAGCAGCCCCAAAGGAATGTGATTCCAAAGGAATGCACTTTTCAGAAAGCCCAGGGTGAGGAGCTGCCTTGCCCAGCTCTGGACTTTGCCACCCCAATTTAGCAGCGTGCGGGTGTGACCGTGGAGCCCAGGGGGAGGTGACTGACCTGCAGTGACCTTGCAGGGGGACACCCCGTGGTAGGTCATCTTGCAGAGGGTGCAGAAGGCGTAGTTGCAGCAGGAGCAGATGCCCATGGTGCAGCCGGGCTCCTGCATCACGGGCGTCTGGCAGCTGGGCCGGGGGCAGTAAACCACGTCAGCCATCAGGTCCAGGCTGGACTGCAGCAGCAGGCGGTCATAGCGGGCAAACAGCTCCTCCCCAACCAGCTCCTTCACCTGCCAACACAGCCCAAGGGAACAAATCCTCACCCACACACCCAGGCCTGGCACAGCTGCCCACAGCAGCTGGGGCTGCCCCTGCATCCCTGGCAGTGCCCAAGGCTGGGAGCACCTGGGACACTGGGAGGTGTCCCTGCCATGGCACTGGGTGGGCTTTAAGGTCCCTTCCCATCTGGGATTCCCTGACTCCTTGCATCTGTAATTCTGAGCCTGCTGCAGCAACAGACAGCAAGTCACTGACAAGGTACCAAGAGCTCGGATGAATCCACTTGGGATTCTCCAGCAGGTCACAGGGAGTCAAGGATCTGCTCCCATGGAACAGGGACAGGAGAGGGAACGGCCTCAGGCTGGGCCAGGGCAGGTTCAGGGTGGGCACAGCAGGAATTTCCCCATGGAAAGGGGGCTCAGGGCAGGCTCAGGGTGGGCACAGCAGGAATTTCCCCATGGAAAGGGGGCTCAGGGCAGGCTCAGGGTGGGCACAGCAGGAATTTCCCCATGGAAAGGGAGCTCAGGGCAGGATCAGGGTGGGCACAGCAGGAATTTCCCCATGGAAAGGGGGCTCAGGCGCTGGAACTGCCCAGGGAGGGTTGGAGTGCCCATCCTGGAGGTGCCCAAGGATGTGGCACTTCATGACATGGTGGGACTGGGTCAAAGGCTGAACTTGGTGACCTTGGGGATCTTTTCTGACACAAATGACTCTGTGACTGCCAATGCCCAGCATGCAGAGCCAGGCCCTGAACTCAGGTTGGGTTCCAGAGCTCCCAGCCCCCATGCACGGGAATTACCTGGCCTGGAGTGGCGACAGAAGAACACTTGGGCTCGGGGCAGTTGAGGCAGTGCACCTGCCCATCCCTGATCTGGATCTCAAAGTAGTCCTTCAGGCAGACCTTGCAGTACACGTGGCTGCACTCGGGGAAGCGCATGCACTCACTGCCCCGCTTCTCACAGAAGCAGATACTGCACGAGTACATCTTACTGTTAAAGCACTTCCTCCTCTGGGCCTGGTCGAAGTCCAAGATCTCCCTGATCAGACTGGACAAGGACTCCACATCCTGCACAGCCCTGGCATCCACGGTTTCCTCCTCAGCTGTGGCAGAGCCCGTGGCACCCCCAGAGTCCTTCCCAGCCTCGAGGGGCCCCGCTGCTGTCCGGCCCTGCCCCTTCCCCTGAGGGCACATTTTCAGCTCATATGGCGATGAAATATTCAGGTAATTCAGTGTTTCCTCCTTCAGAAACTGCATCCAGGCAAACAGCACCACACAGCCTCGGTTCTCTTCCCACACATTGTCCAAGTGCTTGCAAAGGGCGCTGAGCTGGGAGAGAACAAAGAATTCCTGATTTCAGGAAGTTTGTAACTCCTCACTGGGCTCCTCCCCTCACACAGTCCTTAGAGCAAACTTTGACTTCACACTCAGCAGTTTTTATGCTGAACAAAGTAGTTCTCACAGACGCAAGTTCTCCCTCCTCAGAATAGTAATCAAATACAAACCAGCAAGAGACAAGAGAAGAGCCAACAGAAGCAACGTCATTGTTTTTTTACTTTGCTAATTATTAACTTAGGAGTCAAAATGTACAAAATCCCCTGCAAACCTGGGCCTGGGAGAGCCATTTCCCACTGAGGGTGAACACGGGCGGGGAGGTCGATGGGTAGTCAGGTGGGAGCTCGAAATTCAGCACGAGGGGAGGCAGGAAGCTCACGGAGTACTCGAAGCCACTGCCCTGGAGATTCTCTGTGGAACTGCCTGAGCCAGGGCCACCGAGGCACAGGAGAAATAACAGAAAAATAAAAATGAACCAACTGTTGCTGTTTCTGACAGCACCCAATGTCTGTTAATTTGATGGATTTCTGGGGTTAAAACTATTTGTTCCACCCTAAACAACAAAACTCTCAGTACAGGAAAATGTCAAGGGTTGAAGGTCTGTAATTAAAGAAGTTAAACAGCAGCACTGTGAAATGTCAGATTCTGCACAAACCAGGGGCCTGGAAACAAATCCTCAGGGGAATAAAACCCAATAAATGAACTTAATTATTCTGAAGAAGTGCTACTACTCATCTGTGATTTCAGAGTTTACTGAGGATGTTCTGTGTATGAGGATTAAACTGCTCAAACACAATCTCCAACAAGCACAGCAGAGGGTGAGCCACAGCTTTGTCCCATCACTGCTCCCTCAAGTCACTCCCCAGCAACCACCTGAGCTCGGTAAAGCCTCCCTTGGGATAACACAAAACATCTCAACTCACCCCTCACAAAAATTTTGAAGTCTTGAGGCAACTCCACACAAATTCTTGTTTCTCCTCCTTGGGCAGACTCTGCTCTCTTAAACTCATCCTCATCGTAGATGCTGGCCAGAGCCAGCAGCTCGTCCTCCTGAGCCTCCTTGTCCTCTGAAGACATTTAACTTTTCTGTAGAGTTGCCACCACTCTGCAACATCAACCAAGTTAACAATCCAATTCAAATTATCAATCTGAGGCAGCTATTTTATAGCATAGTAAACTTCAGAAAAACCCAGCTAAGCTTTAGAAAAAAAAATCTAAAACAATGTGCAATATAATTAAGGTATTTTACAGGCTGAAAAAAATATTGGTAGCTTTATAACATTTTTTTAAAATCCCCAACAGAATATTTAAAAGTCAGAAAGCAAACTGTGTTTCCCTCCCTGTGTAAGGAGGGAAATAATGAAATATGGAGACGGAACGGGTGACACAGGGACATTTCACTGATGTTTGGAAGAAAACAGACCCCCCAAAAGCACGGGAGAAATTAATTAGTAACCGTAGCTCTTGTCCAGTGCTCTAACACAAACAAGGAAACAGTCCCATTTGTGATTGAAAATATCAGAAAAAGATTCAAATCCCGCACGGGCATCTTGTAGATGCACTCGTGGAGCATCTCAGCTCCACATTTGGGGAAATCAAGCCAGTTTGAGGCTTTATTTGCTGAGTTACCTTTCGGGTCAGAGCAGCGCGGAGGCCGGGCCGCGGGGCCGCTCCCCGAGCACCCCTCCGGGGTCGGCCGCTACTCCTGGCTCCAGGCAGGGGCAGGGCGCTGCTGAGGGGAGCACCCGGCCCGGGGCTGCTGCGGACACACACCAGCACCACCGTCAGCCCGGGCTCGGGGTGAGAGTCCCCCCAGTGCCCCGGGCCCGACGGCTCGCCCAGGGCTCGGGGCTCATTTCCAGCCGCAGCAGCAGCGAGGACCGAGCTGCGGGCCCGACCCCGCGCTCCAGGCCCAGCTCCCCGCGGCTACGGCGGCTCCGGCCGCTGCCGCCGCTGCGCCCCGGCCCGGCGCGGGGGGACAGCCCTGCCCAGTCCGGCCCGGCCCCGGGGACAGCCCTGCCCAGTCCGGCCCGGCCGCGGGGAACAGCCCGACCCTGACCAGCTCCGGGAGAACAGCCCGACCCGGCCCCGGTGGTACAGCCCTGCCTGGCCCGGCCCGGCCCCGGGGTGACAGCCCGGCCCGGCCCCGGGGACAGCCCTGCCCAGTCCGGCCCGGCCCCGGGGAACAGCCCGACCCTGACCAGCCCCGGGAGAACAGCCCGACCCGGCCCGGCCCGGCCCCGGGGGGACAGCGCTGCCCGGCCCGACCCGGCCCCGGGGGGACAGCCCGGCCCGACCCGGCCCGGCCCCGCCGCACCTGCTCCTCACCTGCTCCTCACCGGGGCAGCCGCGGCCGGGCCGCGCGGGCCGGGGAAAGCGAAGGGAGCCCGGCGCTGCCCCTCGCGGAGCGGCGGCGGGGAGGGACGGAAAGGGAAGGGAAGGGACGGGAAGCGCCGGCGGGCGGAGGAGGCGCCGGCCCGGCCCCGCAGCTCCCCCGGCGGCCGGGAGGGCCCGGCCGGCCCAGCCCGGGGTGCTCGGTGCCGCTCCGGGCCCCGCCTGCCGCCCCTCCCCGGCCCCGGCAGCGACCGAGCGGGCAGAGAGCGGCGCCTCCAGCAGCGGGGCTCGGGCACTGGGCTGGCTCCCCCGGAACGGGCACGGTGGGAGCGCTGAGCAGGGGCAGGAACTGAACTCACTGAGCCCTGTGGCTCCCTTCTAACGCGGGGCATTCCATGGCTGTGATTCATTCCAGGGAGTGGAATGAATCACAGCCGCCGCACCCATCCACACCCCGTGGGAAGCCGCACAGCCCCGGAGCAGCCCGGCAGGGCTCCCCGCACACCCCAAGAACCAGGGACACACAGCCCTTCCCTCCACCCCGGCCCCTCTGCATTGCAATCAACAGCTGCAGCAGGTGATCCAGTAGAATCCAGTGCATTTATTTCTTGCAATAACTGAATGGGTGTTTTTCAGCTTTGGATTTTAACACATACAAATTAATTTTTGCAAGTTTAATGACAATCAGTACTAGAAGCAATTCATTGTATAAAGCTCATAGAAAAAAAAAAAAAAAAAAAAAAACCAAACCAAACCAACATATCCATCAGTTCTTGGTTTTCCTGGAAAAAAAGAAACCAAAACAAAAAACCAAGCATTCCAAATGAAGGCCTCGTGGAAGCAAGCATACCCCTGCCAGAAAAAGTTAGGAACAAGTCAGAATCAACTATCAGCATAGGCAGCTGAAATACAAATATTCACTCTTTCTACAAGCAGCTAATTTAACTAAAGACAAGGAGTTTACAGGGCCTAATCAGCTGGGGAGTTTGTGAGAAACCCACTCCCCTGTCCAGGAGCACATTCTGAGTCTGATCTGCAGTCTGGGCTAAGGAATAAAGGTGCTGATGAGCCACCCCCTGCTCTGCAAACCTCCTGTAACCATCAACTGTTCCAGTGCAAATCAGAGTGAGTCCAGAGCAGGCATTCACACCAAACCAAGAGCAATGGAAGACTCTGCCTTTGCTCTCCCCTGCCCTCCCTGGAGTGCCAGTGCTGCAATCCACAGGGAAAGGGAAGAGCAGGGTGCAAATCAGACTTCAGATGTTGCTGTCTCCCTCCTTCAAGGGAGAATTGACTCAGCCTGGACATTAAAAATGGAGAAGCAGCTTATGGCTGTTCCTAGAGGTCTAGTTAGACTACCAAAACTTCTAAATACAATCAATAAAGGCAAACACTGCTGAGCTGAGCGAGTCCTTCACCACCTCCGTGTTCTGACCTGCTGCCCTGCCCAAACCTCTCCAAGAGTTACCAAGAGTGCTGTGGGATTCACTTGCTTCAGTTTGTATTCAGAACGTACAAAGTTGACAACTTAAAGCTTTATTGTAGTTTGCAATAATATAAACAAGTGCTGAAATTCAGTCAATGTCCATTTCTGGAAGCTTCTTGTCGGTGGCTGTGGGGGCAGCGCCCTGCTCGGGGGGCTGGGTCCCGCTCCCGGCGTCGCCCTGCCCGTCCAATGGTCCGTTGGGTTCCGTCGGCTTCTGCTCCTCCTTCGGCAGCTCCACCTTGGGCTTGGGCTTGTTCACTATGGGGTTACAAATACTTGCCAGTTCCTGGAGAACACAGAAAAACCACATCCTTAGAAATGGTTTTATTTCCCACAGTGTAACTTTAACTTTGGAAACCACTGTCGGGAATACTCCCATTGAGGGCTGATGTTCCCTGGTACTTTTGAGATTTCTCACCTCAGAGTTTTCTGAGAGTAATAAACACAGAAACTCATGGAAATACAGTGAGTTATGTAGAAAAACTTACTTTTGCTTTAGACTGTATTTCTTTTGCTTTTATAACTGGGTCCAAAGTAAGACTCCTCTTGTTCTGAAGGTTGAGGTTGTTGTTCATCCACTCCATGGCTTCATTGGTGCTCTTCTCCACCTTTGCCATGTCTGCTTCATCGAGATGCTCATACAGTTCATCCTGCAACACCCAAACAGGAGCAGCTGTATCAGTGTGTGAGCACAAACTGCATCCTGATTTCCTCAAAACTTAGTTTGAGGAAATATACTAAAAGACCATCTAGCCATTTAGCCAAGGGCTGTTGTGGTTAACAAATCAACAGAACTGATCACCCACAGCTCAGTAACAGGAGACTGAAGATCTCCTGCTGCTGGCATTTTGCCTCCATGACAAAATAAACACCTGATTAAAAAAGGACTGAGATGTGCAAGGCCCAAAATCCACTTCTGAAAATCTATTAAACATCAAGAACTCCTAAGCTCACTGGGAGGTTGAACCAGATTTTTGTCTGAAGCAGGTTACCTAAAATTCAGAAAATATTTGTACAATTTGCTTGCATTTTTCAGAAATTAAGTGTGAAAATACCTTTGCTTTGAATGCATGAACAGCTTTCATGTACTGCTGGATTTGCTTCCCCAAGTCCTCAAATGCTTTTGGTCTTTCCTCTGATTCTTGGAATCTTGCCTGAATAGGCTGACCCAGAGTCTGAAACAAAGTACAACAGGTATCAAAACTCACGGAGCATCACTGAAGGATCCTCAGGGTTTGACAGGATACATCAATTTTCCTGAACTCCTCAGAACTCTGACTCTTCCCTCAACTGACAGCAAAGACTGAGCCTCCCTCAGCCCTGTTGTTACAGGTCTGTTGGAGTTCTAGTCCCCACACACAATGCAGAGCAGGCTGTTGTTACCTCAGAATCAGCAGACCCCACACAGCTCCTCGCTGGAACAAAGTTCTCCAGCTTTGGTAAATTCCCATGGGAATGTAAAAACCACTCACCTTCAGTTCTGCCAATTTATCAATGTATATTTGTTTGGGCTGGTCTTCACCATCTTCATAAAGCCAATTTTCTGTATCTTCTAGCTTCAGTGTGAAGCTATTGCGGTCCTGCAGACACACACAAAACAGGCAGGTGACACCATTTATTAGGTGACAAGTGGCATTAAATGCTACCTAGAACCTTTCTGGAAGGCTTGTATTTTTAGAATATAAAGAACTCTGTCTGGAACTCTTTATCCTATTTTAGTGAAAAATAAGAAATAAAATATTCTTCTGTAGAGCTTTGTGGTAGATTCCAAGCCCAAGGAAGAGCCATGTGTGACAGCCACATTTCAGATCAAATACTGTCACATCAAAGGATTTTTTGTCCCCCGCACGCTTGCATTGTCATTACATGAGCAAGCCTGAGAACAGAGGGAAACACTTCTTTTACAAAGGTGCCATAAATGTCACCTGGCATGTCCCAGTTTGGGCTCTGCAGACACCTGGCTGGCAAAGCTCCACTGCAGTCAATGGAGATGCAGCCAGGTGCTCAAAGGTTCATCCCTAGAAGCAGAGTTAAATCCATTACACACCAAGCTCCTTCAGCACAACAGGGAAAGCTGACTAATACTGCCAAGAGATTTTTAGGCAACCAGTTCAGATACAGGTGCCCACATTTAGTAGATTATCATCAGAGGCAGAGAGGTTACAATTATTTCTTTAAATTTAAAGTTTGAATATGTAACTTATATAAATATAGTATGTGATACAGGCCAAGAGTCACTAAATCCAACTGCTGATTGTACCTGTACAATTTATCAGGACAGTCAAGCAGCAATACTCACATCCTCACTGACGAATTTCTCATAAACACCGCAGAGTTTGTCTCTCATTTCATACACGTACTCCTCCACTGCATTCTTGGCATCATTCCTCTCTTTCTCCAGCTTATCCTGCATTATCATCTTACCCTGTGAACAAAGTGTCAAATTAATTGGCTAAAAAGCTCTTTTAACATTTATTTCCAGGACACCTTGTTAGCAAAGCTCAAACCAGATCAAGATTTTGCAAAACTGTGATTTACAGAACACAGCACATGACTGAAAACTGATTTCAGTTTTGGGTGTGATGTCCAGTACAGCACAGGACAATCCTCCTCCAGCTGAGGAACCTCCTCCACCTTGTACCTGCAGGTGATAGTGGATGTTTTTTGCAGAACAGCCCTCTGAGAGTGACAGCTCCCCTGGCCAAGAGCAATGAATGTATTCTGCCTCCACGGGGCACTGTTGTTCACCTCAGACTTCTGCTTGTTTTATTCCTTTTAATCCTTTCCTTGACTTTCCTTAACCATTTGAATGAAAAACAGCATTTCTGGAGACCAACAGGTGACATCTTTAGCTTGGGCAAGAAGAGTTTACCTCGTTCTCAATGAACAAGTTGAGCATGTCCTTCCCTATCTGCCACACCAGCTGGTTCTCGATGGGAAGGTCCACTGTGGTCGTCTTCACTTTGGCCTTCTTGGCCTGAGGTGGCTGATCCACTTTCTTGTCCTTTGAGTCAGCCTGAGAAGTCTGCATTAAAATAGAATTACATTCACAGTAAAAACAGCATCACCACTCAATTCAAGTGGAGCAGTCAAGATTTACATCAGAAAAACTGAGTTAGCATCTCAACAAGAGAACCAAGCACTCCCTGCCATTCTGACACCTCAGCTGCTGAAGCCTGAGACAATTAATGCAGACAATTAATAAACTGACCTTTTCTGGGCACTCTATATTCATAGGGGATGGTGCTCATGGCAGAAACCTGTTCTAGTATTCAAGTTATTGAAAACTAGATGATTATTTCTTCCCTGAACAGGAGAGTTCCCCCATTTTATCAGTACCAGGTCACCTGACAGGTCTGCAGTTATCAGTGCCATTTGTGTCCTTTCTAAAGCTCTAATCACAATAGACCACCAGTGCACTGAAATAAATGTTCAGCTTCCAGAACTATGATAAAGGCAGCAGATGTGCTCACACTCCTCATATTGTCACAAATCTCATGAAAATAAAGTCTCAAATGCTCCTCTTACCTCCATTTCTTCAGACTCTGCCTTATTTTCAGGCTGGGTTTGCTGTTGCTCTTCAGTCTTTTGTTGCTCCTCGTCTACTTGCATCTTCTGGAATTCAGAGAGATCCAATTTCACACATTAAACAAACACAGATCACTGCTTCAGTTCCTAGGCTGATCCCTTAACATCTCTAATGCTCTTTAGGCAAAACAAACAGAATGAAAACTGCAGGAATAAATTATGAGCTCCCAGTCTTTGCTCCAGCAATTCACGGCCCCATTAGTAAGAATTCGATCTACACCTCAAGTCCTGGTTTCAAGAGATCTGTCACTGGTGTAATATACTACAATGAGTACTCAGTCTCAGATTTCAGCTGTGGGCATGTCTAGTAAATCCTTACACATGCCTGAGCCCCCGCCAGCTGTGCTTTGTGGGGATTGTGAGCAGCTGGGAGCAGTGAGTCCGTTACCTCTTCCTCCTTCGCGTGCTGATCCGTCTCCATTGGCTCCTCGTTCTCATCAGATTTATGAACCTCCACCAGAGATGCACTTGAAACACTGAAGATGCCATGGATATTTATTCTGACTTTGACTTTCACTTTGGAACTGGATCCATCTGTTTGAGGAGTGACCTTCTGCACCAAGAAGTGAGCTATACAGAGGGAAAAAACCCAAACACTTTTGATTAACCTCAGTTCTGAATGCAAAGCAAACCCCGACTGCTGCTGACACAGCTCACTGCAATGTGCTCAGGGAATGTTAAAACCTACTCAAGTTGGAAAACCCAGATTTTTTACTCAGCAATGCTGGGGCACAGCTATTGGGAATTCTCTGTCAAACCTGGTGTTACTTTTATCAAAGCAAAAGACTGCACAACTCTCAGGGTGGCTCTTCAATTTGCTCCAATATTAGGATGCTCTTTTTGCCCATAAACTTCATCCTACTCCACCTATTTTACTGAAAATTCCTTTGAAATATTGTCCTGAGAGCATTTGCAGTAGGCTGCATGTCCAGACTACATAATTAGACAGAAAAGGCTTGAAACACAGAAAAGATTTTTAGTACAAAATGGTGCTAACCTATAGCAGGGTCTGGGTAAGGCAGCTCCTTGGGGGAACTGTAGTAGGCCTCCAGAGTGAAGGGCTCCTTCCTGTAGAAAGTGAGGACCTTGGAAAAGGGAGCAGGGTGGTTCTTGGGGAAGACCTCACAGTCACTGCAAGAGAAAATACAGCCTGTGTTCAGTGTGACAACACAGCAGGTTAAGGTAAAAAAACATTTCTAGATACTCTTAGGGAAAAAGCTTCCTTAAGAAGTGACAAGGCTGTCCTATCTTTCAGGTTAATAACACAACAGCCACGCAGGAAGTACCAAACTGCCACTCAACCTTGGTTTTGTTTTCTGCCATCATTAACTTCAGAAGTATCAAAACTGGAAGTGTTAAATAAGCACTTAACCCTGGAAATACCCTGTTCTAAGGGTATTTACTGACATTTGTTATTTACTCTAACCATCAGCAGCAATTTTAAGCTGTAACATGCAAGAAGATTGTACTGGTTGTACCTTAGGTCTTTGTAACATGCAAGAAGATTGTACTGGCTGTACCTCAGGTCTTCCCCTGCTGGTGAATTCCATCGCAAGGAGATGGGGTACGGTATCAAATCAGTGATAGAAAACTCTCTCACTTTGAAAGCCGGGGACAAAATTGCACACTGCAAGAGCACAAAAGCCACATTACAGATGCTCAGACTTTAGGTGAACAAGCATTTCATTCAGCAAGTAGCTATTGATGCTGCTTAATATTCTCACAGCAAGAGCAAACAGCACTTTTTACCTGCAGTGCACAGCCTCGTGCCACAGCCTCATCTGCATTCAGGGTCGTACTGACTTCTTTGCCAAAAAATTTACTGATCTTATCTTTGACAGCAGGAATTCTTGTGGTACCACCAACTATCTCTACTGCATAAATATCCTCCTTCTTCAACCCTAGAAAGGAGTCAGACAATAGATGAAATGTTTCTCTTTCACATTAATACACCGACATCATAAACCAGAAGTTTTAATAGACCAACTTTAGGCTAAGTTTCTAAGCAGTAAAAGTTTCAGCTCTTAGCTTGAGTGAGAAAGTTTTTTAATCTTGTAACTCCTAAGCACAAAACCATTGTTTGTGGAAAACCCTTGTGTCCAACATGCAGAGGCAGCCTGCACTCTGGCTGGCTCCTGTCTCATGCACAGCAGCCCCCACACAGCCCCACTTACTGGCTTGCTCCAGCACGCTGCGAAGGGGCGGCTCCACTCTTGCCAGGAGTCCTTCACACATCTCTAAAAATTTGCTTCTGTTGGAAGAATCCATAAACAAAGCTCCAGCACACCATAAGCAACATTGCAAACAGGATGCCCAACTGAAGGAATGCCATTTCACTGTGTACTGCAGGGTTTTCTCTCCCCCAGTCCTAGCTTTATACTTTATTATGTTCTCCCAGACAAAACCTGGTTCCAGTAACCCTGGCATCCTATCAACATTCCCAGCCCTCCCTCCTAACTCAAGGCCACTGACCAGGCTCTAAACACTTTCATTTCTAGCAGCATTCCTGCACATGCTGCTCTTTGATTTCTCACCTCCCTTCAGCCATAAAAGCTGACACTTCATACCAAGTTTTTAACTTCCTGAAGGGCACTCTGAAGTGTCCCACTGTAGAGCAGCCAATGTTACCTGTTCATGGTTCCAGACACATCTATGTCATTCATGAAGCACTCTATGTTCATGGGCAAGTCAGAGGCATTGGCACTCATCAGCTTCTTCAGCCTCTCACATTCCTGGTACAGCCTCAGCAGTGCTCGGATCTTGGACTTGATGTCCAGTTTGTATTTCTTCCCAAACTCCTCACAAAAGTATTCCACCAACACCTCATCAAACTTCCTGCCTCCAAGGGTTGTATCGAACGCTGTAGCAAGAACCTTAAAGGAAGGGAACCCTTCAGTACCCGTTCAATGTGCCATTACCCAATGAAAGCAATCAGCAGTTCGCATCAAAGCAGTGCTTTGTTTCAAATGTAGTTCAACTCTAAGTCAAAGAAATCAGCCTTCCTGGAATGAGGTGACAACTGCTTTAAAAGGAATTTAGGGAGATTGGGCGGGACTTAGAAACACAATCTGTTCCATAGCTGGTGCTGGGAGCAGATCTCTGTTCCAAATTCTGCTTAGCCACTGTCAGTTTGAGTCATATCCCAGTTTAATATTTGATGCCTCCTAAGGGTGGAACATGCTTACCCAAAGCTAAAAATAAAACAGGAAGAGAATAAATGGTATTAACTCTTAAAACAGGTGCTCCTTTTTGATGAAGGAATTATCTGCAAAGAACACCTGTAGTCCACCCACCTCAGCTCATTCTGCTCTGTAAACACACCAGGAATTTATTTTTTTAGGAACAGAAATCATTACCCTCAATAGCCCTTCAGATGGCTTTGGCCTCTACACTGGCTAACAGCCCTGCACTCTGGGCCCCAAAGCATCCTTTCCACACTGCCATGGCTTCCAAGTTTAAAAATCAAATCCAAGAGAAACACACAGTTTACATTACCTCACATAAATAAAACTATGAGAAAACAAGTGTTGTCAGAACATTTCTCTGCTTTTCACTACCTCATGCTTTAAATTCTGCATCTGTTTCTCCAGCCAGTCATGAGAAAGATACGGTAACTGCAAAGTCCAGATTGTAATAATTAACAATAATAATAAAATGCCAGTAAGAAATGTTAGTGTTTGCTGCAAAACAGCTTTGGCAGTGTACACTCACAAATACACTGCCATCTGCTGAGCTTCCACTGGCAGCTTAAAGCAATCAGGAATGATTCTTCATTGTACATGAGCACCACAGTGAGGGCTCAGAAACAATGTCTGTCACTTACATCACTGCAGGAATTCCTGCTTCAACACCAGATCTCATGACTGAACTGGAGTATTTTTCTGAAAGCAGCACAGTCAGATATGATAATTTCTGAATAAACCATTTAATCCAGGTTTTTTATTCTTCGCCAGAGTCTGCTGATTAAGGCATGTTTGCTTCCTCCACACACTGCTCAAAAGCTCTCTAGTTCCCTGCCCTACTTTTTGCTCCAGACAAAATACAATCTTAAGAACAACACTGAGCTGTGTGGATGCCCCTCTGTGAAGCCAGGCAGGCTTGCCTGCCACAGTCCATGGGTGTGCTGATGAATGTTCTACAGATAATCAAAATGGATGTGTAACAGCTTGTTTACTTTCAGTTTGCCTTTGTTGAATGCACAAACAGAAACTTGATATGCAGAATGCCCCATGTCCACAAAAACAACGTTCCGTGGCTTTTCTTCCAAGGCAGGCAGGTCTGGCTTATAGATCCCATATGCAAGTGCAACTACAGAAATAAAAGCATAATTAGGACATAGAGCTTTGTAATTATCAAGAAATAACTGGTAATCAGGAATCAACACTAGCATTTCATTGTGCCCCTCAAGCTACAGACACTGAATAAACAGAATTCTCAATGCTAAAGAAACACAGAAGAACATTAAACAGTACCACCCCTCCCTCAGCTGCACTGAAACAGGTATTCACCAAATATTGTTATGTCTTTGTAAAGCAATGAAAAAACAGACCTGAATTTAAGAAACTATCTGATCAACTCATCTATTCCAAGTGTATAAAACCAGCTGTAATTCCAGAAAGCAAGGCTCACTGGCAGAATAAAAGCCTTTTCATGGAGTAAAACTGCAACACTGAGTGAGGCACAGGAAGAATTACCTGCAGTTGTTTCATTGATTAGTTTCAGACAGTTGAGACCAGCAATCTGGGTAGCATCCATCACAGATCTCCTTTCTGCATCTGTGTAGAAACAAGGAACCTGCAAGGAGGTCAGAGAGCCACTATTAACATTATTAATATTTCCAGGAGCCACTTTCAGGAAACAGTTACAAGGGTGGACAGGACAGTGAGCTCATGTAGCACAGGCCTCCTTCAAATGCAATGCTCATTTCAGTTGCAATAGAAGAACAGCAAAAAAAAAAATTATATAAAGACAAAGTTCTTTTTTCTATTCCATATCACAAGCCACTCATTTCTGGAGCATGTAATCAGAAATAGGAATCAAATATTATTTACGCTGCTAATCAGCTGCATTTTAAGACCACTAATGATACAAGTCTAGTTTCCAAGAGGTGTAAGATTCAGTTTAAACAGAAAAGAAAGATACCTGGACATTCAAGTTTACTGGTCAATTGAATCAGATTTAATTTAATGCTGCAGCACTTCAGTTCAGACAGTAACTAAGTTCTGTGTGTTTTGCTGGATTCCATACTTACAGAAACAACACAGTCAACCACAGGCTTCTTAAGAGCATTCTCAGCAGTCTCCTTTAATTTGGTCAGAAGCATTCCTGTCACCTGCTCAATTGTAAAGTTTCTTTCTTCTTCCATATACATGGCCTTCAAATAAAAATTGTGCACACTCATTACACTGCAGTGGAACCCATGCACCATCCCCATTATCAGCCTTTTATTCCCTTCCCTATTAAGGCTTTCCATTCAAAAGAGAACACAAACCACAGTGAGCAGATTCAAAACAGAGAAATAAAAGGAAACTTTATCAGTTTCCTCCTCTGGCTCCTCAAACATGCCATACTTACCCTGATGCCAGTTGAGCCTGTTGGCAGCTGGACAAGTTCATAGGCAAGGCTTGCTTTTTCAGCTTGAACAAAGGGATCTGAGAATGCACGACCATGAAATCTTTTAAAACTTTGTACTGTATTCTTTGCATTTGAAATAACCTAGAGGAAAAGAAATCTTTAATACAACGTGGCAGGGGAACATCTGAATTTCAAACAGAAGACAGAGTTTTGTTCTCATGCTTCTCCCACCAGAGTATTTTTGTCATTTGTATCTTAACAGCATCTGGGCAGGTGCTGGGAGGCAACTTCCCTCTGGTTGCTCAGGGAACCTACAGCAATTTGAGATGGAAAATAAAATGTACACTAAAAACTGAGCCAAGTCTATAAAATATTGATTACAACACACTCAAATTTCATAGTGCACGTGTAGGAAACTCTTTAGAACTGTTAGCAAAATCTCTTTCCCACTCACCTGTTCTCTACCCCCTACCTTTCTACAATCAGTTATTGCCCAAACATAACAAGCACATGGATGTAAACTCCAGCTCAGGTTCATCACATGCACATGACACTCAACACACAGATATTCTCACAAAAGACCTCTCAAAAGGACCTGCTCATGAAGCTTTAGGAGGTCAGGAGCACCTTGATTTAACTGACAAAAGGTGGACTGACTTTCATTACCAGCAGAGATCAGCACAGAGAAGTGAAAGCCCATCCCAGCTGGCTTCACACAGCACAAGTGAAGGGAACTGTGTCACCGACAGCAGAGCGAGGCACGCACTGAAAACCACAGGCACTGAGAGAGCAGACAGGCACTGTTCCACAGAGTTACCTGGGATCTGGGCTCAGGCAGGTTCTACCTCCTAAGTAACTTGGCCTGGATGTCTCTAAGTTTAGTCTGTGCAGGACACACTCATCTCTACAGGGCTCTGCACCAATGGATTTCGTTAAGCTAAGCAGACTCAATTCCAGAAAAAACAGCTGTGTTTGGTTCTAGTACAGTTGTGCTGTTCTTGAATAACATGGCTGTGTCCAGGGGTTTTTGTATTTTAGGTAAAAAATCTTCACACATCTCTAGGCTTTTTAGGCTAAGAAAAAACAACTGTTTGACTAGTCACTTCCTGCAGAAGACTTGAAAAAAATAAATCATCTTTTATAGGGGTTAGTTACACAGCAACATAAAATGTGATACAGCAAGACCCAAATACCATGAGTAGAAAAAATCTTCTTAACTTCTTCCCAGTCCTTAAATTACATTTACCTGCCTACAGCAACAGAAATTCAGACTATGGGCAAGAACACCCAAGAGAGATATTTAGGTTGCAATTCAGCCACAAAGGGTCAAGAAAGCTTTATCTATTTACACTCAAATATGCCTCCTTTCTGCCAAAACCATGCACTTAAGGGAATTCTATAGAACAGAGTCACGTAATTAAAAGCCATCATAAAGCACAGGGACTGGAACAAACTGGGACAGGGTGAAGCATCACTTGTGAATTCAGGTTCACAACTTGAAAAAAAAAATTAGTAGCTATCAGAATTTCTTAAGAGGCACAGCTTTATTTTGTACACTTCATTATGTGCAAGGATCAACCCTGAGATTTCCCTGCCAGATGACAAAGCAGCGGCCCATGGTGAACAGCTGAGAGCAGCTCAGCTGTTCTCTGGTTAGGGAGGCACAGCAGCTCGGGGACATCTGTTATCTGCAGTGACAAACCCCACAGCGCTGCTCTGAAGTGTTCTACCCAAACCCCACACTCACCTGGCTCTTGGCTGCAGCACCAATGGAGCGATTCTTGGGCCCAAAGGATATACAGGCTCTGCAAGGAAGAGAGAGCTCAGTCAGTGACTCTACAGCTGCACACCTACTGCACATCTGCTGGGTAAAAATACTGGTACTGTCTGGAAGGTCACTGTAATTAATATGATTTGGTCCATTAAAACCGTTGGTCACTCGCTGCAATCTGTGCATGGAAGGTTCTGTGGATTCTGTGAAAAACAGGCACCATAACTGCATTTAAACCAGCAGCAGCCCCCCTGCAGCACAGCCTAACCCCAGGCTCACCCATGCTCTCCAAGCCTCCCACCTGAGCACTGACTGGGCACAGCCCTACCTCAGTAACTGCCCGTGTGTGTGATGCGCTCAGGGATAAGCCGGTAGCTATAGCACGGGGAACATTCGACTGTTCACACACAAACACGAGGTAAATCAGGTATTACAGAAATCATTCCTACATGTCTGCAGCACATGCTAACTAAGCTTTCCAGGTTAAGGGAAACCCTTCAAGGGCAGAAAGAAACTACCCGCAGAGAAAGATTGGTCTTTCAGTTTCATCTGTACCCACTGAAACAACATGGGGCACAGAAAGAGAAATTATGTTTTACTCTCCCCTGCTTTGTGACAGCCTGCAGTTCTGAATAGAGAAATTCTCCTTTTAGGAGAAATTCCTCAGCTGATTAAACCTCTTGATTTACATATTTAACAACTGTAGGAGCCCTAACAAAACAAAATCCAGCCCTCTAATCCAAGCTGTTCATACCACTGAGGTAAACTTGGTGGGGGGAGCCCTGCCATTAGGTAAGCAGATCTTTACTGCTCACACAACATGCCAGCTAAGTCTAATTAAGCTGCTCTCCATGCAGCAGGTTAAGAATCTGCTTTACAGCAGGGTGATGCCACAGGGCTGCTACACAAAACATTCCAGCTCAGCCTGAGGTTTGGAACTGGGTGTTCCAAGCAGAAACTAACCAAAACCAACCCGAAGGCTGGGGTGACAGAATTGCATTGGGTTTGTATCTCCTTCCAATTTATTAACAACTTCACAAATGCTACAAGGCCTACCCTGAAGTATGTGCTGCAACAGAATGAACATTTCTGAATAAATCTGCAGCTGTTTGAAACAACTATTTGTGACATTAGTTAAAAAAAAAGCTAAGTTTGTGCTCCGCAGACCCTCAGGCCCACATCAATGGAACAGGAGGTAAAAACCTAATGAGCCCAGAGCAGGGAGCTGGTTATGAATTCACTCTGGTCTCCTGAAAGGAATTAAGACATGAATTGTGTCCTTCTCTTGGAAAAAACAAATCCAGCTACTTCACTGCTGAATTTACAAATCAAGATCCCCTCACTAACACAAATGCACAAATTTAGATGAGAGCCCTGGCAGGGACCCAGCACAGAAGTGAGTGAAATTAGGAAGGAGGGAGAGAAGGAAGAATTTTCAACCAGTCTCATTCCCCAAATCAGTTCACAAGAACCAGTAAACTCATGAAATACAAATTGCATTATTACACAATTTCTGGGAGCTGAAAAACTAACCAGTGCACTTTAAGTAGAAACATTCACAGTGAAGGTCATCAGAGGTCTAATGAAACAAGTTCAGAAAGTTAAAATCTCTGCTTCGCATACCTGGAGGCACCTGCTCACCCTCCCACCCACTGCCACTTCCTGGGAAGGTCCCCTGTCCCCTGACAGTTCATGTCCCCTGCACCGATCACCAGCACCAGCCCCAAAATGTCCATCACAATGATTTCACTTAACTCAAGGCCCTTCATCCTACAGAAATAATTAAACTATCTTATTTTTATTTCTCAGTTTCTACTACCTTTCTCTCTACCACTTTTCCATGTCCAAAGACAAACACAGTTTGCACAGCTTTGGGATGTACAAGTTCAAATTTTACAGCACTCCAGAAGAATCCAGGTACCAGAGCTGAAGACAGATTTTGTGGGAGTGTCATCTGTGCCACTGAACTCAGCCCAATGCACTCAGGGGGGTTTATTTTAATAACACAAATTATTACACTAACACACACAAAACACAGTGTTTAACCCTGACCACGAGCCAGTGCCTGAGGAAACCTGTCACTACACCTTGCATGACTTCCCCCCTGTAACAACTGCTCAGCACTGATTTTTGAGCCAGGCTTCTGATTCCAAGTCACTTAAAAACCATGCAGGAGTTCTTTTAATAGAAGGGTCTGCTTGCAGAATGCTTTTCTGCATTCCCTCAGAACAGCACCTGGAGATTAAGCCCTGCTAAAACCCTCTCATTTGCATTTTGCTCATTTTTTTCCAATTTCACTTCAGGCTCCCATAACTGAACTATTTCCCAAGAGATGCACCATGTCAGATATTTTATTTAGCTCATCTCCTTCAACAAGGGAGATTTGTGCTCACATCTCAAATATACAGATATATTTATCAGCAGGACTTCAAGTCCATGAGGGTCAAATACCTACAGCTATTAGAAACCTGCTCTGACCCTCTCTACATTCAATATTTTCCCAGAACATCTAACCTTTAAATTTCCACGTTATTGAGAACACTTAAGAGATCTCCAGATACTCGGGCACACATGCTGAATTCAAAATTTCCTTCTCCATTTATTCATTGCTTAGAGACAGGAGCAAGCAAACAGTGATGTATGGTCTAATGAGAAGCAAGGTCACTCTGGGCTTTCTGAGGTGATGTGAGGGACCTAAAACAGCCCAAACATCAAAGATGATGCAGCTGTCTCACCGAGACAGTCACTTCAGGATCTGCTCAAATAGAGCCACACTGCAACAGAGGGGAAGCTCCAGAAACAGTTTTAGGGCTAGAATTTACTGACCACATTGTACCATGGAATCATGGATTGAGAGGGACCTTAAAGCTCATCCAGTCCCCCTGCCATGGGCAGGGACATCCCCCCACAATCCAGTTGTTCCAAGCTTCACGCAGCCTGGCTTTGGGCACTGCCAGTCATCCAGGGGCAGCCACAGCTTCTCTGGGCACTCTGTGCCAGAGCCTCCTAATCTTCACAAGCAAAAATTTCTTCCCAATATCCAATCCAGACCTCCTCTCCATTAGTTTTGAAGCCATTCCCCTTGTCCTGGCACTGCAGGCTGCTGAGCAGCTTTCCAAACTCTGATCCCAGGACAAGCCATGGCTCACTCACACCAAGCCCGGCACCAGCCCAGGCCAGCTCAGCCCTCCCCGGTCCTGCTGTGCTGGGACCGCAGGGGAATGACAGTCGTACTCCCAGAACACGGCGTACGAACACACAGGGAATTAAAGTCTGGCACTTCCAGCAGCCAGGGATGCTTTTCTCTACGCTCACAGCCCCTGTCCTTCTAGTCCAAGGGCAGAGCCCCGCCTCGGGGGGGACAAACCGGCCGTACTGCACCGAAAGGCTGGGGGAGCCGGGGCTGCTCAGCCTGGCAATGAGCAGCTTGTGCGGACACCTCGGAGCGTCTTGCAGCGTCTCAAGGGGCCACAAGGAAACCGGAGAGGGACTCTGCATCAGGAACCGGACTGACAGCACAAGGGGGAACGGCTTCGACTGAAAGAAGGGAAATTTAAATTAGATGTAGGGTAGAAATTCTTCTCTGTGAGGGTCAGGAGGCATTGCCCACAAGAACTGTGGTTGCCCCATCCCTGGGAGTATTCGAGGTCAGGCTGGACGGGATTTGGAACAACCTGGGATGGTGGAAGGGGTCCCTGCCCAAGGCAGAGGGGTAGAACTGAATGAGCTTCAAGGTCCCTTCCACTCCCTTAGCATCCTATGATTCTGTGATTCTACGAAAGGCAGCTGAGCGGGCCTCCCGAAGCCCCGTCCGTGCCCACCGCGCTTTACCGCATCTCCGCGAGCACTTTATACCTCCGCTCCTCCCGGCCCCGCCACTTCTCTCCCTCCCCGGCCCCGCCACGCCGGGCCCCGCGGGCGCCTTGCCGCCGCCTCAGCGCGGCTCCCGGGCTCACTCACGGCGTGCAGCGGTCGCTGTACTCGTTGGCGACAGTCTCGATGCCGCCGGCGCGGGCCACAGCCACGTAGCAGCTCTGGAAGCCCAGGTCGATGCCCACCACGGACATGGCGGCGGCGCTGAGGGGGGAGCGCGGTACCGGCAATTCTCGAAAGATCCCGTCGGGCCGCGGCCGCGCCGGCGCTGAGGGCGGCCGAGATCTCGCGAGAGCGCGGGGCGCGCGGCGGGGCTGAGGGCGGACGCTCTGGGCGGGCTCTGAGGGCGCTCGGCGCCTTCCCCTTCGCCGAAGTTCTTTCCTTGCGTCAGGAATGGCAGAAAAAGGCGACAAAGGCACAACTTGGCAGCACTGCAAAGGTCGCTGAGTTGTTGCCCTCAGTCCGAAGCGGTCGGTGCCACAGAAAAGTTGTTCAGTGAAACTTTTTCTTGCCCGTGATGTAAAGACTTGAGGGTGACAGATGTGGATGGGAACAGCGCACACACCATGAGATGTAATGATTTTACAAGTACAGTCTCTAGAAACACAGTTTTTGTAGAAAAGGACTTCAACGCCTCCTTAGAATTTTTCATTTGCGATTCAGACATCACTTGAAATGTCCAAGGCCAGGCTGGACAGGACTTGGAACACTGGGATAGCAGAAGGAGTCCCTGGCCGTGGCAGGGGTGGAATGGGGTGAGCTTTAGGGTCCTTAAAACACAAACCATTCTGGAATTCGTGTTCTGATTATTCCTGAATTTAAGGGATTGGTGGATTCATCCTAACACAAACCTAACCTTGATAGTTACATCTGTGAGTTTCGTGAAACTGAATGTTTAGGAATACTTTGAATTCCATGATGAAACACGCCAAAAGCTGCGTGGCAGTGCAGTGTGTCACCAACAGTGCGTTACCAAGGGCCCAGTGCTGCATTTACACGGCTTCTCCTTGTGTCAGTGACACAGAACACACACCCAGAGACACTCTGGGGCAGGCAGGAGGGACTCCTGCCCCAGAGCCATTGCCTGCCTCAGCCATTCCAATCTGGCAGCTGCAGGGGGCTGGGAATTGCCTCAGGAATTGCATCACGGTACTAATGACAGAATATTAATGAAGTGTTTGACCTCGGGCGTCCTTGTGATGCCTGAAGTTTTAGCTTTCATATTTTCCAGACTGCACTGCATTGGTTTATAACTCTGAACTCCCTATAAAGTATCAGCAAGTTCTGCTCCCAGCTCAGTCCCACAGAACAATCCTTTTCCAGCCCCACAACCAAGGACACCGCTGCAGCTTCAGCCCCAGAAGTGCAAACAACAGGGAATGGAGGGGAGTAACCTGGGAGGGTGGGACTGCATCACCTGGAGCTGGGATTGGACACCCCAGCATGGAAATGGACCCAAACTTATCAAAGTGTGAGAAGTCATGGCCAGGATCCATCTGGGGTGGAGCCACAGCCAGGCTCTGGCACTGCCCAAGGTGTGTCCTGTGAAGGGCTTTTAATAAAAACCTATTTATTCATTTAACTCTGCCCGGCCTCTGCTCCAGGCAGCTTCTCAGGAACCACCAGAGCTTAGCATGAGGTGCCAAGGAACAGCCCTGGCTGCTGCCCTGTGTGGGAATGTTGTGCAGCCACAACCCTGGAAGCCTGGTGTCCTTTCAGGATTTTTCCAGAGGAAGCCAGGGAGCAGAGCCCGGTGTCAGAGGGGATGAGAGCACCCTGGAGTGACCCTGGGCTGGCACATGAGCCTGGGACTTGCCAGGGCTGCTGCCCTGGGCACAGAGGGAGCTGGGGGAGAGGGGCCCTGCCAGCCCCAGCAGCCAGTCCTGGCCACACTCTGCTCCTCAGAGCATCCACCCTGGGCTTTGCTCAGGCCTGGGCACACTCTGGGCCGTGGGCACTCATGATAAATCCTTGCCTGGCACACCCAACACCCTCCTTTCCTGTGACCTGCAGAAGAAGCAGATCTGTGATTTCTCTGGAATCCAGCAGCACGGTGTGTCCCAGTGTGCTCCCAGCAGCCCCAGCCTCAGTTTACAGTTGATTGCCATTCCAGTTCAGTCTCGGAATTCATTAATGCCAACCAAACACGACCACGAATGTGGCCTGAAAATAACCCCTGGCTGCTGTCTGTCCCTGGCTGCTGCCTGTCACAGACGCTTCCTGGGGCTGCTGGAAATAGCCCTCAACGTCACCCGACCCGGGCTCACCGGGCTATTCTGGGATATTCAAATAGGAGAGGGCTTTGTGATGCCCTGCACGAGGGATGTGCAGGCAGCCTGCCCCAGGCTCTGACACGGATAAATCACAGCAAGGATAACCCAGCTCTCCAAAACCCCACCTCCTGTGCTACCAGCGTTACCCAGGAGTCGTTCCACCAGCTCCCTTAGATCGGGAATTTGCAGGGAAATAAATATTATTTATATTTAATATTCATAGAAATATTTATATTTGATATATTTAATATATTTATAAATATTTATATTTAACAGGGACAGGGACACGAAAAGGGCCCGGGCCCGGGCGCTGCAATGACACGGCGGGAGCGGCAGGGGCGGTAGAGAGTGCAGGCCGGCGGGCGCTGCCGCTCTGGCCGCCGGAGGACTCATTCTCTATGGTCCAGGAGGTCTCGCTCTCTATGACCCTGGAGGTCTCATTCGCTCTGACCCCGGAGGACTCTCTCTCTATGGCGGCCGCGCCCTGCCCACAGGGCCGCATGTCCCGGCATGCCCCGCGGCCGCCACTCGTCCCGCCGTTCCCCGCGGCAGGCTCACTTCCGGCGCGGCCGTTAAGATGGCGACGCCCATGCACCGGCTGATTGCCCGCAGACAGGCGTGAGTGGGAGCGCGGGGGCCGCGCGGGGCGGGCTCGGGCTGAGGAGCGGTGGGCACTGCTGGGGCCGCGGTGCCCGGCGTTTTCCCGGCCTCCGCGCCGCCGCGCTGTGTCTCGGGAGGGGGCGCAGCTCGGCTGAGGGGAAACCGCCCCAAAACATGGCTGGGGCGAAACGGTGGCGGCCTCGGGTGTCCGTGCACCGCCGGGGCTTGGACTCGAGGGTCGCGGCGGGTCCTTTCTGCTCGGAGTGTCCCGCGAGAGCGGCGGTGCAGAGGCTGAGAGAGTTGCTGCCCTTGGGCGCTGCCGTGGGGAGAGTTGGGAACGGGAGCGGGGCTCGGGAGGAGCTCCCGGGGCTCGGGAGGAGCTCCCGGGGCTCGGGAGGAGCTCCCGGGGTCATTCCCTTGCTCCTCGTCACAGACCCAGCAGTTTCAAACATGAAACAGGAACCTTCAGGTTCATGTTGTTGTGATGAGTTTGCGGGGCTGTCAGAAAGGCAGAGAAAAGCCAAGCGAGCGATTCTTGCTCAGACGGGGATGTTGCAATCCAGGAATTCCCTCAGCACCGAGGGGATCCGATTGCAGAGCCCTGGAACGAGGAAACCACGCTTTTGCTTTTTTGTGCAGCAGATATGTGTCCCACTCCCGTGGGGTGCTGGCGTTGGTTTTTCAGCTTTTTGTTTGACAATCACGGGTTTGGGTTTGAGTGAGGAGGAGGGGGAGCCATCACTACTGATTGTAGCTGCTGAGGCCAGGAGCTGTTTCTGCTCATTCCCAGATATTCTGGCTCCTGCCCGAGGCCAGGTTCATTGTGCTCTGCAGGTGGGAGTTTAGTCAGATTTTCGTGCTGCTTTAGCTGAGTATTTCTAAGGGATGAATGTTCAGCACAAGGTTCCCTGCAGGAGCTGGCTCAGAGAGTGGTGCCTGAAGCTGAGGGAGAAGCAATTCCCAGCCTGGAAGAGGGGAAATGCTCCCTGCTGGTCTCTCACTTCATCCTCACACATGGGGCTGGGAGCTTCCTAGATCAGCCAGGCTGCATTTCAGAGTTT
Source organism: Ammospiza caudacuta (assembly GCF_027887145.1). Lineage (NCBI taxonomy): Eukaryota > Metazoa > Chordata > Aves > Passeriformes > Passerellidae > Ammospiza > Ammospiza caudacuta. The sequence goes on along the minus strand of NC_080608.1, from coordinate 17,611,842 downwards.
AGATGGGCTGGCCTTGAAAAGTTCATGTTTTGGTGCTTGGAACAAAAACTGAAGGTGGCAGGAGGGGGCAGCCAGGGTAGGGAGCTGAAGTGGCACAGCCCTGAGCTCAGGACTAATTTTGAGCCAAGGCTGTGACCTTGGGCTACTCCTGGGCTGGGTGAGTTCCCTTCTTTGTAAAGGAGGAGAGCAGCTGGGACAGGAGGCAAAACAGCTTTGTAGAGCTTTAGAAAAGCAGCTTAAGAGCTCCAGCGTGAAAACAGGAGGTTTTTCCCTTCCCTGATCACTAAAAATGCCCATGGGATTTTGGCAGAGTGAGACCTGGAATGGAGTGTGCAGTGTCCCTGCTGCTGCGGGTGTTTGGGGACAGGCAGCCAGAGAGGTCTGCACAGAATGAGCAGAAATCTGATTGTCCCAAAGATAAACCTTGTGCCAGGCTTTAGCAGCTCCTGGTGGAGCTTATGTTGATTTCCTGGGCTCTGGGTGAGAGTTGGGCACTTTGGGACTTGGGTGTTACATTTCAGAAACTGGAAGTGAAGCTGCTGCTCTTTGCTCTAAACCAGAATTTCAGTGATTTCCCTGCAGCTGTTGGATAGCAACAAAGTGAGCAGTGTGATTGTTCCTATGTGCAAGTGCTTTAATTAATGAAGATCTGTCTGCCTGAATTCTGTGTCTGCTTGGTGTTACTGCCCATGTCCTGATTCAAAGGAAAACCTGAAGCACCTGTGAACATCTGCTTTAACCATAGCTTGATTAAAGCTGCATGATGAAAAACTAAATGTTTTTTCACTGTGTAGAGCAGACCTGGAATGAGTTACTTAAGCAATTCTGCATTTTTCTAGGGAGGCCAACAAGCAGCATGTGAGGTGTCAGAAGTGTTTAGAGTTTGGCCACTGGACATATGAATGTAAAGGGAAGAGAAAATACCTGCACAGGCCTTCCAGGACAGCTCAGCTGGCCAAAATCCTTAAGGAGAAAGAAAAGCAGCTCCTGCTGCAGCAGAGGTAAGACTGGCAGGATGAAATGTCTGCTTTGTGATTGAAATAAAAGATGTTGTCCCAGACCATTTTCTGTGATCTTTTCCTCCAGACTGTGGAATGTGTACTTGATTTAATGTTGGAGCTGATTGGTGTGTTAGGTGAATTATGTATACTCAGGTCCCAGAGAATTGAAATCAACATTTTAATTTCATCAACACCTGCTCATCTGAAATACATTTAAAACTGTTTGGGCCTGTCTGAAACAAAAGCCATGCACTGAGCCAAAGTTAAATCACTTGGAGTAGTTGAGCAGTTTCCTGAATTCCTTGCTTGATTTCATGTTTCTGTGCTGTCCAGGCAGTGAAAGCTGTGGGTTTATTTCTGGCACAGCAGCAATTCTTGCCTGTGTCCAGATGTGCTGCTCAGAGCTGCAGTTAAACCTGGCCCTGCTGCAGACAGGTGAGGGAGAGTTGGGTTATCAGCTGTAACCAAGCCTGAAGTGAAAACAGCTCACTGAATTGCACAATTATTTCCTCTGGTGATGGCCCAAAAGGGGAAGGAGCAGAGGAACCTAAACAGAAGCTCTGCCTGTGTCACCTGATTTCCTTTCCCCTTTGCCCTGGGAGTACATTTCAGTGTTTTCCCCCAGGTTAATAATTGTTTTGACAAGCTGAAGTGATGCAGCACCTCAGTTGTCCATGCAATTCCTGTGTCAGGGTCCTTTCTGCCACTGCAGTTTGGCTTTGGGAGCTGCAGAGGGACAGGCAGGGACACTCCCAGTGCCACTCCTTGGCCCTGGAATTGCTGAGGCTGTGGCCAGGTGTCCTCAGCACTGTCCCTGCCGGGATGGGAGCTGGGGAGAGCATTCCCAGCTCTGTCCCTGCTGCTGGCACAGGGAGTGGTGCCAGCTCAGGCAGGCAGGGCTCCCTGGGCCCCTCAGCTGCCCCAGCCCAGCAGCAGCTCTGAGGCACAGGGCTGCAACCCTGCCTGCACTGGGGACTCATTAGCTTGGGAGGAGAGTGGTGTAAAGTGATTGGTTTTGAAATGAATTCTCATCCAGTGAGTAATTGTGGAGTAATTGGAGTCACCAGTGTTGGAGATAGATCACCAGTGCTTGGGCTCTTACACTTGGCTCCATCTGGAGGCAGAGTCTCTTCAGAGACTCAAGATTTTTAGGCTAAGTTTGAGTTTAAAGCTCAGATTACTTCCTTGTTGCTTTTCTGCCCATTTTCTGGTGGACTCTGCAGGTTACCACTGGAGGATGGTGAATTGAGGGTGCAATTCCTTGTCCTGTCCTTGGGCTTGAACCTGAGTGTGGGATCACTTTGTGTGGGAGTTACAGGACTGGCAGTCTGGCACAGGAGGAGCTTTAGGGCTCCTCCAGTGAGGGGCAGGTGCTGGGGAAAATCCTCTTGAGAAAGGAAGCCTGAGCAATCCCCAGGTGGGAGCAGTGCTGCAGTTAAAGCTGGCCTAGCATTCCCAGGGCTGCTGTCATCATGGGCTCCTCAGCTGTGCCAGAGGATCCTGTGCCTCAGCTGCCAGGGCTGTGCTCCCAAGATGAAGCTTTTTCTTCATGGAGAAACAATTTCTGGGTCACACTTGTGCTTTTTGGGGCACTCTGTGAGGTTCTCCTTGCCTTTGGAGAAACTGGGTCTCCCACAGGTCTGCTTTGGCCAGCCTGTGTCACCACCTTTAAAGAGCCACGCAGGAATCATTAACCAGAAGGCAAACCCAGCCTAGAACGGTCAATATTTACCCCTGACAGCCTCATCCAGGCTTTCCCAGCATGAACTCCTTTGCCAGTTGTCCCAGGCTCCCTGTGCTTGCTGTGTTGGCCCCTCTGGAGGTGTCAGTGACCCCCCAGTGCCTGCCAGCCCAGAGCAGGGCAGGGAGCTGGGGAATGCTCATTCCTGGCGCTGGTGGAGCTCTGAGCCAGCCCTGAGCTGGGTTTAGGGCTCAGTTTATGGAGGGAGTGTCAGAGCAGGTCTGGCCTGAGCACAGTAGGAGCTCTTGGAGTAACTCTTGAGTAACTCTCACCTCACACACGAGAGGGAGGCACTCCCTGAGCTAGGTCCTGTCTCCTCAAAGGTGCTGTGGGGTTCAGTTCTGTTCTCACAGCGACTCCTCCTACCTGGGCCCCCCCTGGTTACATGCAGGGGGTCTGAGGCCCTAGGAATGTAAATATGGATGGGAAAGGTTGGAATCTGAATATCAGAGAGTCTTCCCCTTGCCCAGGAGAGCGTGGGGACTCTGGAGAACTCTTGTGTGCTGATAATGTTTTTTCATACCTTGTGTGTGAGAATGAAAAATTGGAGAAATCTCATTTTTCTGGTGGCACACAAAGAACTTTTTTCTGCAACGCCACTAAACTGTGTGAGGGGATGAACGCTTGGGAGTCTGACAGACACACAGCTGGAAAGCAGCAATATAAATGGACTTTTCTGTTTCTTTTTGCACTTGAAAGAAATGTGAAAGCTACAGGCTAAGTCTAGCTTTTACCCTTGATTTCAATCAATTCACTTATTGCTACATGTAGTTACACACAACTTCTTTGTATCCTTTCCTTCTGTGCCTTTACATCCCAACTGCTGCTGTCCCTGCAAAATCATACAAAGGAGAGAGCAGAGCATAAATAGCACAGAAAGTCAAGGGGGAATTGCTGGGGTTTCCTCGCCTGGCTCATAGATGAGTTTTGCTCTGCTTTGCACAGGACTGAGCTGCCAGTGCCCTTTGAATATTAAACTCAGCCTCAGTGTGCTGCTATTTATTTAATTTTCCTGTTCCATTAATCAAAGCCATTATCTTTCCCCCCTTAATTAGCGCTGGAGAAAGTGCTGCAGAAAAGAAGACCAAGAAAAAAAGGTATGTGGGGACTGGGGGGGGACTGGTGCCTGCACTGGTGGGACTGGTGCCTGCCCTGGCTGTTCCAGCAGGACCTTGGGAGGAGGGTGGCAAAAGAACCTTTGTGAATAAGCTTTGGTTGTTCTGCTTTGAGACTGTTACAGCTTTTGTCTGGCAGACATCTGGAGAATTTCTACTCCTCCCTGTCCAAAATCTCTCAAAAATTTATTCTCTGTTTTTCTCCCTGCTGGTTTTCCTCCCCCTGCGTGATCTTGCTGTAGGAATAAAAGTCTTCCCATTTCTTGCTCAGAGTCCATCAGGAGTCTGTGAAACAAGACTGGCTCAGGGGTTCTGGTCTCTCATTGCTTCTGTACTTTTCATTCCCTTCTCCTGCCAGTTCTCTCTCCCTCAAGCTTTGTCTAGAGGATGAAATAAAACATCTTAAAAAGCCCAACCCCAAAACCAAACAGAACCCCCTTGATCCCAAGCTAAAGCAAAATCCAGGAAATGACCCTGGCCCTCCCCACGTCCTGCTTGGAGCCAGGAGCTCTTTTGCCATTGTTTGTACTTTAGCTTGCATTAATGTTTACTTGGGAATTTGCTTTCCTAGCAAATGGAGAGAGGAGCAGGCAGAGCTGCTCTGTAACTGCTGGAATGGTGCTGGGAGTTTCACACCAGGGAATGTCTGTCAGTAACAGCCCAGCATCTCTTCCCCTTCAGTGTCACTCCTGTGTCCCAGTCTGATCTAACCCAGCTTCAGGAGGTGTTTGAAGGCCAGGCCTTTGCTGTGTGTGGCAGGCAGTAAATAAAGCAGAGCAGATCTTTAAAGAGTTCTTTATTCCAGGCTGTCCTGTGCAGTGTGGTTTATTGCAATGGGCTGTCTCAGGGTGTTCTAGCAAGGGCTGCTTTCCCAGAAGTGCCAATTTATTGCTGGAGTTACTCAGGACTGGTGAGATCATGAATTTCCTGGTTTTGAGCTGGGCAGCTCAGGCCTCTTCCTGCCTCAGTCCCTCAGACACTGCAGCCTTTGCTGGCATAATTATTTACAGAATATTTGAGCTCCAAACCAGTGCAAAAATGGACAGAGCAAAAAGGTTCACGGGGAAGGGGGTGATTTGGGCACTTCTTCCTCTAAATTTTAAAACTCTAGTAGGTTTGAATTATTCTCTTGCTTCTATGCAAGCCCAGAATAATCCATCAATAGAAATTCCTTTCCAGTCAGTTTGCTATTTAGATTTTGATTATAATATGGGAAGAGTTAAATGTGGAGAATCCAGCATATTTATAAGTTCCAGATTTAAAATAAATCTGTAAAAGTTGGGGTTCTGGCAGGAGGAGCACAAACCTTTTCCACAGAGTGTGTTTGTTTTGATATAAACACTAATAAGGGAGCTCAGGCCTAACCAGAAAAACAGGCTGAGGCAGAGCAGCTGCTGCAGAGCCCTGTGACCTCAGGTGACAGAGCCACCTTCCAGGTGCTCCTTGGCCTCAGTGTCCCACCTAGAATGCCTGAATTCCCTGCCCATTCCCTGCTCTCCTCAGGCCCAGCTGTGGCTGTGCCCACAATTGTGCCTTTTGGGTGTCAGTGGCACTGGAAACCCCTGGGGTGCCAGAGCAGAGCAGGGCCAGCCTGGGGGACAGCCTGGGCTCCAACAGCACTTGGCCCTCACAGGGACACAGAACCAGAGGTGAACTCTTGGAAACTGGTCCTGAGGAGGATGAGTGGTACCTACTTTAAAAGCTCTGTGCTTTCCCAGAGGCGTTGTGCTGTTTTTTCCCCAGAAAAGTCAGTGTTTAAGCAGCCCTCATGGATTTATCAGCAATGAACAGTTGTTGTGTCTGCACACGGAGACTGCAGAGTACAGATGTGTTACAGAAACTTCAGTGCTTTGTGGCTTAATCCACACCCACGTTTGTCAGCTGACAGGGCTGATATGATGAAAAACCCTCACACTCTTCAGTAACCTTAACACAGGCACTTCCTGAGCTGTTACATTGAACCAAACCCTCTGATAAAAAATACTGCGTTCATTTTCTAATGGGAACAAGATTCTGCATTATCATAATTTGCATTTTTGGATGTTCTTTGATTTACTTTGGCGGGAAGGGAGGTGAATCAGTGTCTTGTACTTCAGGGAAAGATCTCTGGGTGAATTGAGTTGTAGTTTCTTGGAATTCCTATCACCTCCCTAAATCAGAGACATTGGTCTTGAAAACAATGGCCCCAGGAAGGGCTGAACATGAAAAAAAAAAAAAAAATGCAAAGCATACAGAAATCTTTACTGTGTTCATCATTGTGTCTTAACCTTGGATTGTTTCCACCCTTCTCCTCCACCTGGAAAACACAAGCATCCTGTTGTGGCAGGTACTTTGGGTTCCTCTGCCAGGAGTAATCTAAGAAGTTTTTGCTGGGAGCAGCTTTGACCTTGGTGAAATCTCTGCTGAAACCTCCCCTGGCTCTTGCAGTGGCAGAATTTCCCTGTTGCAGTGGTGAGGCAGGGACTGAGCCTGGCTCATTTTCCCCAGGGCTTGGCCAGTTCAGGGCAGCAAAGCCCCTGCTCAGGGCTAGGAATGAGATCCTGGCCAGCTTTCCCTGCCTGCCCCTCTCTGCTGGGTTATTTCATGTCCTGGGGCCACCCTGCCATTGCTCAAATGGCCCAAATCCATGTCCAGGAGTGGAGAAGGGAGGGGAGGGCACAGGGATTCATCTGAGGTGCTGAGGCCTGGAAACTTCGATGGTGAGGTGTGGAAATTTTCAAGTAATTGATCTTTGGATTATTGCAACAGAGCAGAGGGAACGCTCTGCGTGTGATGGGCTCTGGCAGGGCTGTGCTCAGCTCTCTGTTCTCCCTCAGGTCCAAGAGTGTGACCAGTTCCAGCAGCAGCAGCAGTGACAGCTCAGCCAGTGACTCCTCCTCCGACAGCGAGGACTCCTCTTCCTCCTCCTCCTCCTCCTCAGACAGTGACAGTGAGGACAGCAACTCCTCCTCCTCCTCCTCCCCCTCCTCCAGCAGCTCTTCCTCCTCCTCTGACTTCGAGTCAGATTCCAGCTCCTCCAGCAGCAGCAGCAGCAGCACAGACAGCAGCTCCGAGGATGAGCCCCCAAAGAAGAAGAAGAAGAAATAGCTGGGGAGGAGCAGGACTGGTGTGGAGTGAGTGACACTGCTCTGCCAGGGGCTGGACGCACGGCTGCCAAACACTCAATGGTCAACATTTCTACTGCTCCCATTTCTAAGTGTTCTGCCTAGTTGTTCATAGGACGTGGAAGGTATTAAATGGCACGTGAGACTTACTGAGAGAGTATTTTTGTGGTTTATCCTTTTATGGAAGATTTTACTTTTTTAGCTCCCCCAAAAAAAAAATTCTATCATCAGATTTGTTTATGAGAGCTGAAGTCCAGTAGCAGCTGAACCTGGATGTTTACATGCTGGAAAGCAAAAGCTTCTTTTTTTGTTGCAGATTATGCTGTGCATCATGTGCTGTTCCTCTGTTAATGACAGCTTCACTTCCATTGAGAAAAATCCTCTAAACTGTTAAAAGCAGAAGTTTTTCAGTGCTGCTGTGGAGCTGTGGCATTGTTGGACCTGAATGCACACCGTGTCCCACACAGCCTCCCATCTCGCTGGTGACAGGCTCTGTGCTGCTGAGCTTGTGTTCCAGTGGCTTTTCCTGATGCTTCCAGGTCCAGTCTTAGCTGCAGCACCCAGCTGAGCTGTGTTGATTTGTCCCTGCTCGGTGTTGTGCTTGTCCTGCCCACAGGCTCTGCCCTGTGTCCCTGGCTGCTGTGTTGGAGGTGTTTGTGAGACACAGGGTTGGTGTTGGAGAGCAGCAGCTCAGTGAATCAGGGCTGCTGCTGCTTTAGGAGTTTCATCTTTGTGCCTTTGTTTGTAAATTCAGCGTACCCCAGAGACAAGGGCTGGGGTGGGTGTCCTGCAGAACTCCATCCGAGCATTCCCACCTGTAATAGGGGCAGCAAAACCAGAGAAGTCATGACAAACAGAGCTGGGCACTGCTCTCACTGGATGCTCAGTGAAGAAGGGACTCCCTGAAGTAAAGGCCTCCAAGGGAAGTGCTCCCCTCTGGATGTGTTTCCCAGCAGTGTGTGAAATGCTGATTGCCAGGCTGTGCTGGCACTCTGCAGGAATCCAGCCGTGCTTTAAACCTGGGACCGGCCCTGGAGGAGCAAGCGAGTGCAAAGCCCACAAACCCAGCAAAAGCAGATCCAAGCATGCTGCAGAGCAGGGATTGCTGGATGCAGAGTGGGAATTGTTTGGTTTGCTGGTGGATCGGAGCAGTTGCTGGTAGTATTTTACTTGGTGATGCAGTCTCCTGAATTTCTTATTGTTGGAGTGCCCTTTTGGGGAGGGGGCATCACTTGTGGGAGAATTCTCAATTATCTTGGTTTAGGTTAAATACAGTAACTAAACTATTTTTATATTTTTATGGAAAGAGTAGTGTGTAGAATTTGGAATAAACTGTACTTATTTAAATGCTTGAAAATCCCCATGTTGTGTGTCTGTGACACTCCTGTGTTTTACAGAACACGCTGCAGGCTGTAAATAAAACTACCAGAAAGGTGTTCAATCTTGTGCAGTGACTGTGCCATTTAATGGGAAAGTCAGTCAATTATTAAACACTAGTTGCTAAGTTCAGGCTTACTGAAAATATCTAAAATATTTGTTGTGTTGGTGTGCAGGTTTCAGCTGGAGTTGCCCTGGCATTCCCTCACAGAGGGGCAGGATTGCTCCCCAGGACGTTCTCCAGCCAGAAGTCCTGTATCAAGATTAAAAAAAAAAAAAAAAAAAAGTTTAGTTTCAAATACGATGTTTGTATTGGGTTTTTTCTTCTTGCCTTTTCTGGTTACTTTGTCTCTAGGTGTTGTTATTTTACAGAGTAACTCCCAGCCTGGGCAGAGCTTTGCTCTGTCAGTGCCTCACTCCAGCTCTGCCGGTGGATGAGGAGTTTTACAAAAGCCCTGTGAGCCACGAGTGCTTCCAGGCACTGCCCTGTTCAATCCCTCCCACTCCAAGCAAAGCTGCCTCTGCTCACTGTGGGGCAGCAGCTGATGGAAAACAGCCGCGGGAAGAGCCCTCACCTCTCAAGGAGAAACAGGAGAGTAGGAGCAGGGGGAGACAGCCCCATTTCTGAGTGCAGGGATTATTAACCCAGCCTGAAACAGCTTTGGGTGCCAGTGCACTGCACTGTCCCGGGGGGTAGTGCACTGGTTTGTTTTCTTAGGGAGGAGTCCTTAATAGATGGGAGCTTCTCCAGCAAAGGGATTTATCTTGAGAAATTCTGTTTGTGTGAGCTGCACCTTTACTGGCCCTGGGACCACGGCTCCTGCCCGAGCTGTGCCTTTACCAGCCCTGGGATGATGGCTCCTGCCACAGCCTCCTTTGTTCAGCAGCCGCGTGTGCTGCACCCTTGGCACCACAGCAGCAGAGCAGCCCAGAGTCCCAGCACGGTTTGGGTTGGAAGGACCTCAAAGTGCCACCATCAGTGCCACCATCAGTGCCACCCCATGTGTCGGTGCCATGGCACGGACACCTCCACTGTCCCAGGGGCTCCCAGCCCGTGTCCAGCCTGGCCTTGGGTACTGCCAGGGATGCAGGGGCAGCCCCAGGTGCTCTGGGCACTGTGCCAGGGCCTGCCCGCCCTGCCAGCCGGCAATTCCTGCCCAGCATGGCCCCGACCCGGCCGCTCCCGGGGCCGGTCCCGCTGCCCGCTCGCCGCCGCCAGGGGGCGCCGCGGCCGCGGGGGCGCTCCCCGCGCGCTGCCCCACGTGACTCTCCCGCCGCCGCGCGCGAGAGGCGGGGCCGGGCGCTCGCCACGCCCCCTACGCGCGCTCGCCGCCGGGGTCACGTGGTTTCTCTTTGCGTCACGTGATCGGGGCGGCGGCGGCGCGCGGGGGCCGCCGGGAAGCGCCAGGCGGGACCGGGCCGGGATCGGGATCGGCACCGGGACCGGGCCCAGCGCAGCCCCGGCCGAGCCGCGGCCCTGCCCGCGCCCTGCGAGCCGCCAGCCCGGCGCCGGCCCGCCATGGACCGCCGGGACCCCTACGGAGCGGCCGCCCGCTTGTGAGCCGCCCCCCCGCCCCCGGGCCGGGCCCGCCCCGCGCCCCCCGGCGCTCCGTGACTCGCCGGCGGCTCCTCGGGCCTCATCGTTCGCCGGTGGCGGCAGCCAGGAGATGGTCCGGGCCTAGCGGAGCGGCCAGCGCAGGTGAGCGCGGCCGGGCCGGGCCTCCCTTCGGCAGCGGGGCAGCGCCGGGGCCGCGCCGCCCCCGGGCCGGGCACTGCGGGACGCCCCGGCCGCCCCCGCCGCGGAACCGCCGGGCCCGGGGCGGGATCGGCCGCTGCGGGCGCATCTCCCGCCGGGGAGCGCGGGTTTGGCCGGGCGCGCCCCGCGGTGACACCGGGCGGAGGGCGGGGGTCCCTCCCGGGGACCGGCCGGGGCATTCCCGGCACCGGAGCCGGGCTGGGCTCGGTGCCCGCGGCGCCGCTGCGCTGCCCGTCCCGGTGATGGGTTTAATCCCGTTCCGGTAATTGACGTCAGGGCTTTGTTCCTTCCCCTTTGCTCTCCGCACGGGCTCGGGGCCGGAGCGCTCCGGGACGGGGCTCGGGGCCCGGGCGGGGCCCGCCGATGGAACCGGCCCCGGGCAGGGCAGGCGGGGCCGGGCTCGGACACGGCCGGAGCCGGGGGCTGTTATGTAAAGCCCCCTCCCGGTGGGGGTACACCGGACTCGGTAAAGGAGCCCCCGCTCAGCAGTCCTGCACTCTGCGCTGAGTTTTTCCCCTTTTCCCCTTTTCCAATGAACAGAACAAAGCGAGCCGGTGTTGAGGCTGTGGCCCGGTACCGGTGCGTTCAGCGCTGTCTGTGCCTCTGTTCCGGACAAGTGTTCCATTGCATTTTGGGGCAGAGCTCCGTGCTTGTGCCCAGACCCCGCTCACAGCCCGGGCAGGTGCTGCACGATGGAAAAGGAGCCTGAAAGGGACTGATGTGGGGCCTGCTGTGCCCATCTCACCCCATCTCAGCCTTGTTTGATCATTTTCTCAGCAGTACTGGTGGTTTTAAACATCCCCGTGTTGGCAGCCAGGCCCCTGTGGGACTGAGCAGGCCCTTCCTCGGTGTCCCTGAGCTGGTTCTGCTCAGCCCCGTGTGTTTGTTTGTCACCCGGGCTCCCTTCCAGCTGCTGATCTCTCAGGTGTGTTTCTAGTTCCTGGCATTCCTTTAAAACTACTGAATTCTGCTCTCACGTCCCTGGCAGATGGGGATTTGCAGCCTGGGGGGTTATTGCAAAACAGGGGCTGGTGAAGTGCTTTGCAGGAGTGGTTGTGCACCTGATTGGTCCTTTCATGGCTCCTCTAATGAGGAAAACGTGATTAAACTGCCAGCCTCGAGGTGAGGGACAGTCCAGTGTCACACTGGAGTTACTCAGTGCTTGGACTGGGGCAGGTCTTGTTGGTCAGGAGCAAAAGGGAAAATTTATCTCTTGGCAGTATTAATATCTTGTCTTTATTAATGTGTCAATGTTGATTTTTGGCATTTGCTGCCTCCTGCACAGGGTGTTTGCAGCTCTGTGTGAGAGCAGACTCTCCTGTGCTCAGGAGTGAGACAACCCTGGAGTATCCTGAGCTGGGAGGGACCCACAGGATCATCCAGCCCAGCCCCTGGCCCTGCACAGCCCCAAAATCCCACCCTGGGCATCCCTGGAGCAGTGTCCCATTCCCTGGGGAGCCTGGGCAGTGCCAGCACCCTCTGGGGAAGAGCTTTTCCCTAAAATCCGGCCTGACCCTGCCCTGGCACAGCCCCAGCCCTTCCCTGGCTCCTGTCCCAGGAGCAGAGACTGGAGCTGTCACCCCCAGTGAGCTCTGACCTCAGGCTCCTCTTCTCCAGCAGAACAATCCCAGTGCCCTCAGCAGCTCCTTCGTGGTCCTTCCACACCCTTCCCCATCCCTGTGTCCCTCCTTTGGATGGTATCTTTTTAAAATATTTTTCATATTGTGGCACCCAAAAGTGCCCCAGGACTCCAGTACAGTGTAACAGCGATGAAGGAAATGAGTGGATTTCAACTCTGATCTCAAAAGCTGCCTCAGGTCCCTGATATTTCCTCTAAACATCTCTGCAGTTCTTGTTTCATGGCTTTTCTCCTTGTCTCAGACATTGAGTGAGACTGAGCCCCTGGTTTGGGTTTTGTGTGAGAAACCACACAGCAACCCAGAAAAATAACTTATATTTATGTGTTCAGCATTCTTGCCAGTTCTAGTGACCTGGACATGATAAACCACGATAAAACCCAGTGAAATATGGCTTGGATTTCCAGGATGGGTTTTTAGGAAGCTGGAATGTGCAGATGCTTTTGCACAGTTACCACCCAGTTCTTAACGAGAAGATGCCACATTTCTGTCTGCACAAACCATGGAGTTGGCTCCTTGGGGGCTTGGTGAATGAAGAGCTGCAGCAGAAACGTGTCCTGAGGTGGCAGCTGGCCCGTGGCAGGGTGGCATTTGCCACCAGTTGCTCCTGTGGCTGCTGGTGGGCGTTGCTGCCCCCGTGGTTTCCAGCGTGGGTGCTCCTGTCGGATGTGACTAAGGGCACTCACAGTGACCTTGCTGACTGAGACAGCAGCCCTTGGCACCTCCTGCCTGGCAGCAGGGCCTCTGTCACCAGGTGATGGTGGAGCTGCTGTCATCGTGTCCCTCGGTGCATTTCCAGTGCTTGGGACAGGGGCCAGAGCTGCTCGTGACGGCTCTGGTGCCTCCCTCCCTCCCTCCCTGCTCATCCTCTCAGTTTAGGGGTTATGTCATCACCACTGCTCTTACCCTCTGCTCCAGATCATCAGACATGTGCAGTGTTGAGGGCAGAAATGCTGAGGGTTGTCTTGAGAGCTGAGCCAGGAAGGCAGCACCTCTGCCCTGGGCAGATTTGGGCACGGAGAGAGCTTGAGCAGCTTCCAAGAGGCCACAGGGATGTGTGTGCTGAGCTGGGAGCAGTGTGAGCTCGGTGTCGTGTTTGGAGTCCCCCTCTGTGAGGATGTAGGAATAGTCTGGAGTTTTTGGTGACTGAGGTTTCTTTTCCGTGGCAATAATTGTTCTTGGCCACATAATTTCAGTTTGTTACTCACCTGTGGTTTGTTCTGCAGGCCTGTTTCCTTTCTCTCACTACAATGTCACAGTTATCTTCAGCAGAGGCTCGCAAATAACAACATTTGAGACTAGATACCTAAACTTCAGTTTAGATTAGATGCACAGAAGGAATCCTTCCCTGTGGGGGTGTGAGGCCCTGGCGCAGGGTGCCCCGAGCAGCTGTGGTGGCCCTGGATCCCTGGCAGTGCCCAAGGCCAGGCTGGAGCACCTGGGACAGGGGGAGGTGTCCCTGCCATGGCAGGGGTGGCACTGGATGGGCTTTGAGGTCCCTTCCCAGCAAGACCCCCTGTTCTCCTTCACCTTCAGTGTCTACCTCAGAGTATGTGCCAAAACCAAACTGAGGTTGGTGTCACCTTCTGTGAACTGGGGGAACAGAACACCCCGAGCTGTGGGGAGATGGAGGGGCTGTAGGGTGAAGAGGGAGTGTTTGGAAACGAGTCAAGAAACTTTAACAGATTACATTTAGCCAGAGCAGGGTTAGAGGTATGTAAAATATCCTGCTAACTGTGTTAAACTAAGAAAATAAGCAATCAAGTTCATAGAATTGCAAAAGTCAGGATGAAAGAACTTGTGTGGCAGTTACTCCTCTGTGGCAGGATGAGAGTAGTGACTCCTTGTCTGCAGTCACTAATGACTAAGGAGATGCTGTGCAGCTTGTGAAATGACAGGGCTCTGCTGTCACTGCTTGGGAAATCCAGCACTGCCCCTGCTCCTTCCTGTCACCGAGGAGCTCTGAGCACAGCCAGCCCGAGCGCTGCAGCTGTGCTGCTCTCCCCGTGCCTCTGTCCTGCAGGAATCCACTCCATTCTCCTTGGGCTGCTTGCCCTGGGTGCCAGCTGACAGAGCCCCTGCCAGGAGCAGAGCTGGTGCTCAGAGCTCAGGGTGGCACAGCTCTGGGGCTGGCCCAGCCACAATTCCCTGTTCCCTGCAGCGGGGGCTGTTGGCCTCGTGCACTCGTGTGTCCTTTGGGGTCTGCCACCTCCCCAGGCTCTCAGACTTTGCTGCTTCCCGAGTTTCTTTCTTCAGCTCTGTGTTTCAAACCCTTCTTTTCCCTCACTCTGTCTTTTCTCCCCGGTGCTGGGAGTTTACCTTGGGTTGTCTTGTCTCTTGTTTTACTGGGTTCATTAATTCCTGCTGATGAATGTAAAACCTGGGTTAGGAGCTGCCAGTAGCACCAGGTACCAGCAGGAAGAAAAATCTCCTTGTACTCCAAACTGTACAAACCTGGAATAAGGAAGTTCTTGCCCTGAAGTCTTGAACTAATTTCCTTCTGTTAACAGCTCATTAAGAGAAATCTTCCTGCTCATCTTTTTATGGAAAACAACACCTCATGAGGCAGCTCAGAGCCCCCTTTTACTGCCTTTTCTTTTTTTTTACAGTTCATCTTAGTTTTTATTCATGTCACATTTATTGATAAATTACTTGAACGTGCTGCTTTCATGTTTTATAATTAAGCAAATAGAGTGTACTTTTACTAATGTGCAATCCTGTAGTGATCATGGTCTCCAGGAGAGGCAGTTTTATGATTCCACATCTCTCCCTGTGGATAGGTGTGCTCCCCTACAGCCCCAGAGCAATTTCTCACTGTTCCCAGTTCTAAACTGGGAGCATGGAGAGGTAGGAGACCAGAGGCAGGACAATGCTGTGCTTCTCTTCAGCGTGGTTTCTCTGAAGGATTGATGTTCCCACATTATTTGCAGTTTCCAGAGCAGCTTGAAGCTGTTTGTCCTTTGGGCTGGACACCTCCCTCAGCCTTTCAGCTCAGCGGGTTCCTCGTGGAGGGGCAGAAATGGGCCCTGGGATGGTTGTGCTCCTCCTGCAGCTCCCTGAGGATTGGCAATGTCACAAAAGGTCCCAAACCAAAGCACATCCCAAACCTTTGGGCTTTTCCAACTCAGTAAGCTTTGGTGGTAAAATGGGAGGGCGGCCAGGTTTGGGTGTCACTTTGTCATCTCCTGGAAGTGGGGGCAGGCCTTGGTGCCTCACTGTCATACATCGCTTCAATGACAGACATTTTCCAGTTTAAGAAGAAAAATAAAGGATGTTTAATTTGCAGAACCAGACACTGGGAAAACAGTGTTTGTGATCAGTGACAAGTTCAACTCCTGAGACAGAGGAAACTCTTTCCACTTGTCCTTAGCTGGGATTCTAAGATTTCACAGAGGTAAATTGTTCCAGAGTAGATATTTCCCTCAACAGCTGATTCCTGTGGAAATGTCATGCCATTGAACAGTCATTCAGTTTTTCACTTCATTTTCCTTTGAAATTTCTAATGTTCACTTTCCTTGGTGTGATCCTGTTGAAGGTGTCTGATTTTAAATGAGTATTGGATATTTATATTGGTTTTCTGCTATATTTTTATATAAATTAGGCTTCCAAAACTGTGTACTCTCATGTATTCCCCCATTCCTGCTGGCATGACTATAAAAGCTCAGACCTGACCATAACTGTCCAGCTTTGTGCATTCACATGGAGATTTTTTGTTTCTGCATTTAATTTAATTTCCAAAAGACGTTAAAGAGATTTCAGTGATGGAAGTGCTTAAATGGTTTTAATCAGGCTTTGATGTGCACAAATCATTAAAGCGAGGAGGATGAAGAGATCGGAGTCCCCAGTTCCCTTTGTGTGCCTGGGCTGCAGAGGAACTCAGGGAGGAGGAAGTGTTCAGGAAATCCCAAAGGCTCAGGACAGGGGAAAACATCCTCGAGCTGTGCCAGGGGAGCTTCAGGCTGAAAATTGGGAAAATTCCTCCATGGGAAGGGGGCTGGAGGCCATCCCTGCCTGGCTTTAAATGTGCAGGTGGCACCTGGGGGACTTGGCAGTGGGAATGGTGGACTCGAGGAACTTGGAGGGCTTTTCCAGCCTAAACAATTCTATAATTCTGTTTTTCCCACAGGGAAGGGGAGCAGCAAACCAAAAAAAGCTACATCAAAATGGGAATTTGGTTTGTGTGATGTCGTGCGTTTCGTGGGCAGAGGAATAACCAGAGTTTCTGTGGAAAAAAAAATAATTTGAGAGATCTGCCAATATAACTTTTCCAATTGCATTACAATTAACATAAGCATTTCCTTATTTAAAGATATTTTTAAAATTCTTTGGTCAAAATCCAGACTTGAAAACACTTGCATGGAAATTTCAGAGAACTGAATATGGGAAACAGGTTGAAGAACTTAAGGGAACATGTTGTAACTTCAGCAAGTTGTCCTGTGCTTTGGCATAAATAAAATAAACCTAATGGAAATTGCTGAGTAAAAAATGCTGGATTTTACAAAAATCTCTTAATATTATTGTATTTTTGTAACTTCAAGAGGCCTTGAAGCACAAAGATTGGCCAAGAGGAGGTTAAATGGATTCACGTACTGATATTTTTCCTTTCTCCTGTTTTGTTTTTTTTTTTATGCTCTGAGCTGTCCTCTATGGAACAGAGCTTCCTGAGAGTTTGTTTGTGTGCTTTGAGGAGGTTTTTATATTTTGGTTCTGTGTTTGTTTGACATTTCCCATTGAGCCTTGCAGTTCCCCTCTGACTCTCACTGCTGTGGAGCTGCTGGGATCCCCCTGGCTCGGTGAAAAGCACTGTGGCCACATGGAATATTGGTTTAAAGCGCCTGGTGAAGTTTGGGCTTTCCGGGTAATTCATTTATTTTAAAATTAATTAATTTAGATGTAATTTAGCCTTCTGATGCTGATAGGATAAATTAGCATCATATTATAGCATTGATTTGCCATGGTGGAAACTGGTGTTTGGTGTAAAGCAGCCTTTAAAAGATAAAGGGTGAAAAGGTTTTTCCTGGAGCAATTGCTCGTGCTGAAAGAGCTCCACTAATTATATTTAATGAGCAAAAAACACAAGTAAGGACTTTGCACTGTGACACATTCTTAGCCAATAATTACCAGAAATATGTTTTAATAGGAGACTTTTAACAAGTAGTCTTCAGCTTAAATTTGTTAATCACTAATAACCTCCTAAAAAATACTTTCTTCAGTTTTTTTTTTTTCATCTTTCTCTTTTTTTTAGTGGAAAAAGTTGCATTATTTCCTGGCCATGTGAAGCAAGGTCCATGCTGAACTGGCGTTCAGAAATGTTTTTGTTTGTTTTTTCTTATTTATTCAGAGGAATGTTTAAATCCGTCCAGTCATGATTTGCTGACAGACTTGAAGCTCAAGATGGTCAGAAATGGGTGTGGTTTAATCTTCATTGCTATTTTAGAGTAGGAGATTTGGATCTCATTAGCTGCTCTAATGGGCTGATTCCTTGCTATACAATTTATTTCAATGCATTATTAAATTTTTAAAAATTATTATGTGTGACTCTCACTATGAATAGTGAATCATACCTTTAAAAAATTTAATTTGAACTTGTGCTTAGAAGAATTCCATTAATTGAGCCCCTGGCTGGGGTGCCCATCAGTGCCTGGTGCCTGCTGAGCTGCAGCAGTTCCACCATGGAATTTCTGGGGCACTTGAGGCAGTTTTGGCTCTTTCAGGGACATTTCCAGGCTCCAGCTCTGACCCAGCTCAGTGTGAAGTGGCCTCTTGCATGAAGGGTTTTGAAACCCAACTGAATTTTGACTCAGCTTTTGCCATGTCCTTGTGTTTAACTTCATGCCACAAAAAGCTGAATTTCTCTTTCTGGTCGCAAAACTCACCGAGTCTCCCTGGCTGGAAGTGAAATGTCTTGGTAGAATTCTGTGTTTTGTAGTTTATTGTCTTTTGGTTTAGGGCCACATCCAGAAAAGTACAAAAAGTTGTAAAAAAAAACTTTGGGGGGAAAAAAACCAAACATTGTTATTTTGGGAAAATATGATGTCATTTATATTAAAAGAGTTTGTGCAGCTAAATAAACATTTATCAACTGTTTTCCTGAGGTAAAAGACACCTCACTAAATGCCCTGTTACTCAGTGGGGGCAGAAGTGTGAATGTTTTTCTGAATCTGCTCAGGGGGATTATAAAGTACAGGTGGCATTCAGTAGGCAGGATGAAAAATGAAAACTTTCCAAGGTTTTGAGCAGTGTTTGTTTGGAAGCACAGCACATCAAAGCTGTGGCTTTCCTGCTGCATTTCAGCTTCCCTCTCTAGATAGTTCTGGGCCCTTCCTCTCGCTTCCAAATTTTTTTGCTTTGCCTGCAAATCTTAAATGCTCATCTTCCCTAGGTTTTTCCAGAGTTTAACTACTCTGTGCTCTCATCTTCAGCATGATGAAATTTAAAAAGAAAGTTTGAAGGTACCAGGAAGCATCCTAGGTGTCAAAGCTGTCATGTTCTGACAGCAGATTTTAGACAAGTAGGAAACGATGCCGAGTTTGGTGAACCTTTGAATATGAGTTAGGGCTGAAAACTGTGAGGGAAAACTTGTGTTCTCACTTCTCTGTACTCAGAATTGTGGGTTTAGTGAAGTCTGTAAAGCAATCCTAGCACTGCTGCAGCTGCCAGTGGGGAGCAGCGCCCTGTGAGAGTTCCAGGCACCACTTTTGAAGAGGTACAGATAACAATGAATTGGTGATAATGTGGTAAATCCATTGCTCTGCCCTGGATCCACCCCGGTGGTTTTGGGGCTTCCCCTGCAGTTGTGCTGGGAACAGCCCGGACACGGATTTCCCTTTGGGCCTCTCACTTGTTCTGTGGCTCACCCTGAGTGGTTTCCCAGGGTTCTGGGGACAGTTAAATCATTGAACAATGCAGTTTTTAATTCTGGCTGCCCTGCTCCCCAGCATCCTCACAGAATCACAGAATCACAGAATTTTCAAGACTGGAAGAGACCTATAAGATCATCTAGTCCAGCCGATGTTCTAACTGTTCAGCTAGATCATGGCAGCAAGTGCCACATCCAGTCTTTTTTTAAATTCTTCAAGGGATGATGCCTCTACCACCTCACTGGGTAAATGATTCCAGTTTCTGACCACTCTTTCTGTGAAGTATTTCCTTCTTGCTTCTAACTTACATCTAGCTTGACGCAACTTGAGACTGTGTCCTCTTGTTCTATCCGTTGTCGCCCGGAGAAAGAGGCCGACCCCCAGCTCACTACAGCCACCCTTCAGGAAGTTGTAGAGAGTGATGAGGTCACCCCTTAGTCTCCTTTTCTCCAGGCTGAACAACCCCAGCTCCCTCAGTCGCTCTTCATATGGCTTGTGCTCCAAGCCCCTTATTAGTTTCGTTGCTCTCCTCTGGACACGCTCAAGTAACTCAACGTCCCTCTTAAAGTCCCTCCTGCTCTCCCTCCATCCCTCACCAGCACATTGCAGAATTATCATCTCAAACCCTGAATGGGGATGCAGCACAGTGGGGGAAAATTGGTCACCATGGGAAGTCCAAGATAAATGCCTTGTGAGACACTGCAGACATGATCTTACACCAGGGCTGGAGGAAGTGACAGTTAAACCAGGGTGAAGGCTCTGATAAACTTCTCTCCTTTCCTTTTCTGTAGTTGAGGTGGGAGAAGGATGTGAACCTTGAGTGTGATTTTCCCTTTTGCCTTTTCACTCCTGGTTTAGATGGCACCTCATTAAAGCCTTGTCTGCCGTTTCAAATCTTACACAGAGCAGATTTATCTGAGAATTTCTGTCAAGTGAATACTTTCTTAATCCTACTGCCACAGAGTTCATAGCACTCAAATGTAATGATGTCTTTTATGAAAGTAAATTATTGGGAGGAAGTCAGAATGATAATAGCCAGATTAATGTTAGATGTCTGAATAACTATTGCTTAATAAAATCTAAATGCCAATTGTCTTGGCTTCAAAGTTTAAGCAGATGAACATGTAGGCACAGGAATTGGGTTATTAAGTTTCTGCCCAATTAAAGGACAGAAATTTGTTGGGAAACTGTATTAGAATATGCTTTGGTTAGCCTGTGTGGACATGAAAGGATTGCATGTAAAAAGGCTGAATTTTAGATGGTCCATCTTTACACTGGGGAAATTAAAAACTCTCCCAGCGATGGAGAGTGGAAAAGATGGGGAGGGTGTCCTTGGCTGAGTGGGAAGTGGAACTGGGCTGAAGTTGGCTGGGAAGATTTAACTGAGAAAGGAAAGAGTGCTCCTGGTGGCTGGCTGAGCTAGAGGTCAGTGTGCAGTGCTGGTGAGGTGATCTCCTCAGCCCTGGCATCTCAGGGTAAGGAATTTCACTGCCTGGTTAAGAAAGCCCCCTGTTCCTCAGAGCAGATACTGCAGGATGGAGCAAATAGAAATGCAGAGCCTTGGGAAGGCAAGGTTGAAATTCAGCTTCATTGAGCAGCAGCAGCTTCACCTCCCTCTCCTGGCTGGGGCTGCTCCTTGAGGCGGGAGTTCATTGAGGCTCCTGTGCCTTTTCTGGCCTGGAATCCTCACCTGGCCCGGCCTAGGTGCAGAAAATGACAATTTTAGTGGCTTTGTGGTGTCAGTCCCTTTGCTCTGAGTCAGGGTGGCACTGAGGGATCTGGGGTGTCTCATGGGTGGCACTGTGGGACCTGAGGTGTCTCCCAGGATGGAGCCTGGGGACAGAGGGACAGAGGGACAGTGGCTGGAGCAGTGACCCTCCCTCTGCTCCCTGCCATGCAAGAGGAGGAGGGAGCAGGGCTCTGTGCTCTCACTTGCTGGGCTCTCCTGTTCCTCTCCCCTTCCTGAAGGGACAGGACAGAAAGGAGGGACTGGTGTCCTTTGTGCATCTCCCTGTGAAGGAAGAGTTGGGAATTAATTTCTGTGTTCATCAGGGAGGGGAGACCAGACGTGTTCCCTCCTGGGTAGTACTTCTGCACAAAAATGAGACATTTAAGATGTGTGGTTGTGCATTTTTAAGGTCCCTTGAGTGAATTACATCAAACCAGTCTTGCAAATTCTCAAATATAAACAATTTTAAGCTGTTTTAGTAGTATGATTTTAAAATGGGCTTAAAAATGGTTTTAAATGAGGTGCACTGCAAGTGCTGAATTTAGAAATGTCCTCCTTGACTTGGCTTCAAAATCCAGTTGCTGGGGGTTCGTTCACTTTCACCTTAGTTCTCTTACCTTACCTTGGCAGGAGGTGTGGAACTGGATGATTTTTAAAGTCTCTTCCAACCCAAACTCCATTTCTCCCTTGCTTCTGTGTGCT
Source organism: Ammospiza caudacuta (assembly GCF_027887145.1). Lineage (NCBI taxonomy): Eukaryota > Metazoa > Chordata > Aves > Passeriformes > Passerellidae > Ammospiza > Ammospiza caudacuta. The sequence continues at coordinate 17,590,820 of NC_080608.1, read as the reverse complement.
GAATCTCATGTATGATGAATGATGCACCCAGTTCTCATCTGGACTTGTTAAATGAAATCTTACACTTAACAGAGCTTCTTTCTAAAGGATGCCCAAGTCCTTTTCCAGTGGTTAGTGTTGAGTTACAAATGATCACTGTAATTCTTTTATCCACCATCGCTGTGTGTTGGCTTCTCAGGTGGAAGATGCTGACTGATCCTCAGGTAACCTGATATTTGAGGGGTGAAGGGGACTCTGGCAGCTCAAACCCAAAAGCAGGATGTAATCACTTGCACCATCACTTGTGTGAGACGCTGGAATGAGGGCAGTGCTCCCACAGAAGTGCTCTGGAATTCTCTCAGCTAACGGTGGTGAAGGATTTGTGCTGCTTTGTCTGGGCAGCAGCACAAGCCCAGGCACATCCTGCTCGCTGGGGATTTCTGGGTGCTCCAGAGTGAGTGGGAAGGAGAAGTGCCTGCAGCAAACTGCTGGCTCTGCCCTCCCTGGGAGTTCTTGTCAAACATTAACCAGGCCTAGGCCAACTCACTTTTTGATTATTTTTATTTAAAGTTCTCCCACCCTCAGTACGTACAAAGGTGTTCCCAGACAGCTCTGGGGGCACTTTGTGTTCTCCCTGGTGAATGTGCAGTCGGAACTCCTGATGTGAGGGGTGGGATAGGAGCATTTGTGTTTGTATTGTAGGAATGAGAAACGTTTATGTTTCAGTTAGCGGTGAATCTGATTTATATTTGTGTCATATTACCAGTACAATTGTGTTTGAATTGTATTCCCAAGAGCTCAAATGAAACCTTGGAAAGAGGGAGATGGAGCTGTGGAAAAGTTCATTCTCATCAAAATATCTGAGCAGGTGGTGGCTCAGGGTGTCCTGTGTTCACCTGTGCAGCCTCCCCCTGTGATTCCATTGATCCCAAACCAAATCCCCTCCCTTGACATGGAGCCTCTGTGTCAGAAGGTGAGGGACACAAACATGAAACTTCATGCTTTTGAGAAGTTGGGGTTTTTCTCTGTCTGGACACATTCAAAAACTACTTGAATTCTGTGTAAACTCTTGTTTTTAATTATGTTCCTTATTTCAGTTATAAAACTGTGAAGGTGACTCTGCTGCTTCTGTATTTGCACCATCAGTGATCCTCTAAACCTGTCCTGAGGAATCATTGTTTGTGCTTTTTTGGGCAAAGCTGTATTGTTTTAGTAGGAAATGTTATACTTTTTTCTGTGTTTTTCTTCTTCACCATCACATAGAATGTGGAAGTTAAGATTTTATGTACACTTCCATAAGTAGCTCTTGGTGACACCAGGGCATGTTCCTCTTTGTGTGTTGGTGTTTTTGTGTTAATTGTGTTGTTGCAGGACAGTTATTTTCAATGTCTCCTTTTTAAACAGCTCCTCTGGGAGTGTGTTTTATTAAAAGCTGACAGAGTAGCATTTTAGGCTCATGCACATGATTTCAGGGCAGGATTTGTGGTGATGCCCTGCTTGATGCACAAGCTGGGAGAAGTGTCCTGTGCCAGCTCCTGAGATGCCCCTGCCCGTGGTAAAAAGAATATTTAAAACAATCAACAGGCATCTTTGGATGCAGCATTAAGGCAGCTTCAGGTATTCTTAAATGCCTTCTGAAAACATCATTCCTTGTTACAGGCAGGCTCTCCAGCTCTTTTTCCCCTTCCTTTGAAGAAAAAGGATGAAATCATGGGAGCTGGGTGTGCCCCCGCAGCTGGGTGTGCCCCACACGGAGCTGGGATCCTGCACGTTCCCTCTCAGCCTGTTTATCCTTGCTAGCCAAAATTGGGCTTTCATGGCAGCCAATTAACCAATTAACTGTTTGATTCCTCTTGCTCACAAAACCCATTGAGATTGAACAAGCCCTGGAGTTAGCTGAGGATGTCTAGAAGGAAGTGGAGGTCTTGCAGCAGGCTTTGAAGGTGCACCGCTGCCTGGTGGGGTGTTTGGGGTTGGATCCTGTGCATGGGCTGCCTGTGCAGGGTCCCTGGCCAGCCTGGCCTTTGGTGGTTTTGCCCCACAGAGTCTGGGAAGATGAGGAGATGCTGCTGGTGGTGAGCTGGGTGAGGACTCGGGTGCCTGATGTGGTTCAGGGGGTGAGAAGGGTTTGGCCAAGGTCCTGTCTCTGTTAGCAGCTTTGCCAGGGGCACTCAGGCAGTGTGGGTGTGCTGCTTGGGGTTTGTCTTTAGTCTGGAGTCCCCAAAAGCCCCAGAGCTGAGGGAGTGGGAGGACAAGGCAGCACCGATTCTGCCATTTCATCCCACAGGTTACACACCCAGGGTGATGATCTCTCAACCCAAAGGCATGCCCTGGTTGGATTAGGGGTGAGCAGAAATACCAGGTGGGATTTAGGAAGAGGCTGCAAGGAGAAAGGAAAGCTGTGCCTGGTCTGGGGATGTGGTGGTGCTGGTGTTGATGTGCTCAGTGTGCCTGGAGCAGCCTGGAATGGTGCCTCAGGAATACACACAGGGGAGGTTGGGCCAGGAGTTTCTGTGAATTCCCTGCTGGATTTCCTGCTGGCTTTCAGCTCTTCCTGTTGAGCTGGAGCAGAGGCATGAGATCTGAAGGGTTGGTTGTGCAGGGAAGTCTCAGCCACAGGGACTGTTCAAAGTACAGTGGGACACTGCAGGAGGAGTGACTCAAACCACGTGGAGTTCAACTTCCTAAAAATGGAAATACTCTCCTGTGCTTTAGGCCTGTTCTCTGATTTTTTAAAGAATTTTTGAACTTCTCTTTTCCCAGATATTATGGCAACTAAGATGACTTTGGCCCCTGCTGCAGGGACATTGTTCTGGCTCTGCTCCTCCTTCACTCTTTAGCTCAGGCCACCTGGGAAAAAGGGAATTTTAGCAGGATCATCTTGGTAGCACCAGGTACAAGACAGCAAGTTCTTCATCTTCCACTTCCAGGGCTGTGCAGGGAGGAGCAGAGGTGCTGTTGTTGCTCCCAGATGATGGGGTGGGAATGGTGGGAGCAGTGCATTTTAGTAGATATTAAAGGTTTGTTACAACTTCAAATGGTCTGAGAACAGAACTCCTGCAGTTTCCTGCCTGCTGCAGTTAATTGCCAGCGGTGCTGATGAGCAGCCAGGCCTTGGTCACCTGCCTCTCAATGTACTTCTCCTTGCTTTCCCTGGGCATGGGAACATTTCCCTGCTGGTGCTGTGGAGGATTGGGTTGGAGTGGGAAGTTGTCTGAAGTACGGAGCTAAGGAAGCCCCACGAACTTCCTCTATTTACACATTTCATGCTGGTGTGATTTTAATGGCCTTGTGCACATTACAGGCACTTAAAATAGCTCTGTGTGGAGATTGGGTGATTAGATACCAACAAGTCTAACTTGTATCACAGTCAAACTATTTGCTCTAATAAAAAATGTAAAAGAGTTAAAGAAAGCTAAACTAAATCCCCACACAGTCAAGGTGACTCCCCATGAGGGTGTTTATCATTTACTGTGTTACAAAAGGCCGGGGAGGAGTGGTTAAAAGTGTCATTAACTGGTGTCTTTCTAATGACTAATTTTACATTGACCTGGGCAGGTACAGCCAGATCAGCTCTGGGTTTGCACCACTCAGATCTCCAGTGAATCTTTGTTGTAATGTTCCTTTTGTGTGACAGTGTTGCTACAAATGATGGTTTTTCTTCAGCTCTAAGAGTTACAGGAAATGTTGATGCAATTTTAAAAGGTGATGCTTATCTCTGTAAAAAAAATAGTGAACGTCTTTATAAGTACTTAACCCTCTGTTTGGAAAACAGATATGTAAAATTCTTTGTTAAGATTATAATATTCTGGATATATAGCTGTGTGTAATTCCTGATCTTAGTGTATTGGTGAGAATGAACCACCCAGAACCAGAGCATTCCTATTCCCTGCCTCAAAATTTGCTTTTAATAGTAAATGCCATGGACTCAGACTGTTCCAGTTGGCTTTAACTGATCAGTGTCTCTAATTAAATCTGATATTTATCTGTTTTGAAATCCTACATATGTGACAAATTGGATTGCAGTCTCAAGAATGTTCTTTTCAAGCCTCAGACTTCTAAAACAAGTTTGTCGTGAATGCCAGAATGATCCCAGGAGTTTGCTGGCCACATTCCAGTGCCAGGTCCCTCTCTCAGCCCTGGTGGCCACCTGTGGTTACATGAGTTCAGCAGGTTGCAGGAGAACTGGAGAAAAAAGTGATTTTTCACATAAAATGTAAGTTGTGTTCATGGGTTTGGTGTCAGCACAGCATTGGGTTATGCCAGTGCTTGTACCTTGTGTGCAAGGCAGGGAAATACAGCAAACCTGGTGCCTTAGAAAGCATCAAAGATCTCATCTTACACCCTGCGTTTGGGCTGCTTTGGGCAGCCTCTGAGATTTCAGAGCAATAGGCAAGGTGAAGCCAAATGGGGAAAGAAATGTAAGAGGCAGAAATGTTCCTGAGGTGAGAAGACTCATGTTTAGGGAACTGACTGATGGGTTGAAATTTTCTTGTTGAGAACGCAATAGCTGGGTTTGCACAGCTTTCGGAGTCATGCTCTATCAAGTCATTTATTATTTTTAATAATCAGCTGTCTAAAGACATGAAATAATGATTTTCTAAGCAGCCAGCATTTTCGTTTTAGACTGCTGCAAATTATGTGGTGGAACATCAGTGTCTTTCCTGGATACACCAACTGTACTTTGTGCAGATCAGTAAAGAATATTTCCGAATCTCTTGGTGCAGAGTGTAGCACACATTGTGGCTGCCCCTGCATCCCTGGCAGTGCCCAGGGCCAGGCTGGGCAGCGCTGGGAGCAGCCGGGACAGTGGGAGGTTCCCTGCCATGGCAGGGGTGGCACTGGGTGGGCTTTGAGGCCCCTCCCAACCCAAACCATCCTGGGATTTGATGTTAAAGGAGTCAGTGGCACCTTATTTATCATCTCATTTTGTTTACTCCTTTTGTCAAGCTCAGAGGGAATCTTCTGTGTGTGTCTTGCAAGAATTTGATGTATTTCTCTTAACAGAAGCAGCAAGACCAAGCTGCAAAGGAAAGTTTGTTAAGAAGGAGGATTGGCAGGTTCTTAATCTGCATTTTTGCAGTAGGAGGATATGGTCCAAGGCAAAAGGTGCATTATTGCCAGAACTTCTCTGAAATTACTGCTTTGAGTTGAAATGCCTTTTGGGGATCAGGGAGGGAGAGAGACCTGGAAACCACATCAAAGCTTGAGGTTAGAATATGTTGGAGAATGGTGCCAAAAAAAGGTATGTCAGCACCAAAAATAACCCTGATCTACAGGAGAAGTCAAGCACTGCTTCGTGGGGGGATGGCAGAACATCTGGGGGATGTGGGGGAGAAAAGGTATTTTAGAAATGAATGGGAGATGTTTGGCGTGGGCTGGAGCCAAGATGATTCCAGCGGGTGAAGTGGTTTGAAATAGCTGCTTGCCTGAGGACCTGGTGGGTTTTTTTTGATTTAATTTTTTATTGCTGCATAAAGTTTCCCTGTGAGAAGCCAGCTGTGAGTTGGGAGTTGCAGCCCTTTGGAGGGGGCTGAAATTGGGCAGTTCTGAGGAACTGTGGCCCTCTGGGTTTTTAACAGAGATCATTCCATGGCCAGACAGGGCCAGAGGCTGCTTGGGGACACTCAGATCCCTCCTTTGGGCACTCTCATCCCTCCCCTGGGCCCTCACGTCCCTCCTGCTTCCCTGTGTGATCAGCACTGCTCTTTTTGCTCGTAGCAACATGAACCGTGAAGACCGGAATGTGCTGCGTATGAAAGAACGGGAAAGGCGAAATCAAGAAATTCAGCAGGGTGACGAAGCCTTCCCACCCAACTCCCCTCTCTTTGCTGAACCCTACAAAGTGGTGAGTTCCTGCACCTCAGAAAAGTGCAGGGTTTATAACAGAAATCATCTGCAAATTCGTATCTCATTTTTATCTCTGTTTTTAAAAGCTCTTAGGGCAACCAAGTATTTAAGCAGGGCTTGAAAATAAAGCTGGGCAGTCACAGCTCTACTGACAGATTTATAATGCTTGGAAAGGGGAGGAGCCTTTATAGGGAGTGTGAAAAAGGAAAATAAAACCATCAAATTTTTTTCCTTCCTTCCTTCACCTTCTATACAGTGACTCAAAACAATTAAACTGTCCATTGTGTGCTGCCAAATTGCCATTTTTGGGGTGCTTTAGACTGTTGCTAAACTTTCTAACCTTTCATCAACATAATCCAGACCTGGATAAGTTCACAAAGAGAATGTTTAAATAGGAGGTTAATTTAAAATGCTGGAATGTTTGATATTACTATGTTTGACATAAATTATCAGCTCTGGCTAGTGCTCCAGTAGTTTGTAGCTGATGTTTTAGTTTGTTTTGAAGGAATTTATTCTGTCTGTGGTCCTGCACAGCTTTCAGCCTGTGCTGGGTTTCCTTCCAGGTTGCTTTGCTGAACAGTACTGGAAAAACTAACCTAATTCTGGAATAACTAATAAAATATTATTTAATAGGTTAATTACGTAGTTCAAAACTCACTTTGAAAGCAAACCCTTCCCTTGCTGCAATTTCAGCTGGTTTGCAAGAAGTAAAACATGACTGAAAATCTCTTCCTGCGAGAGGAAAGTTGAGAAATACCCGATGGTTTTTTTGTTCCTGTGCTTGATAACCAAATTCCACATGTGTGAAGTTAACTGGAGCTGGTTGGGGGTGCATGGGAGAACGATCCAGGATCCCAGATTTGGAAAACAAGATGGTTATAGAACAAAGAACTCTTTTAACTGTGTGCAACAAACATTGTGCCAATATAAACACCAATTAAAAATGACTTACGGGGGTGAGGTTAAGTTGATTTTATTTTAGTGCTAATTAAAACCTTTTAGGACTGATGCATTCTGTATTAGAGAAGTTACAGTCTGTAAGGTGACAGGAGGCATCTGCAGCTTTGGAACTGGCATCCAGCTCAGCAGTGCATTATTTGATTATTACTGCTTCAGCTATCTCTGCTGCTGAATTTTCAGTATGTTTTAGGGAGTTAAATATGTATCGTTACATATTTTTAATATGTTTTAGGGAGTCAAATTGCTGTTTTAAGACCTAAAATTCAGAATTGGAAACACTGGCAAAGAATGATGTGTATTCTAGCTGAAATTCAAGTTGAGTGCTAGAGGGAGGTGTATTCTAGCTGAGATTCAGGTTGAGTGCTGTAGCTATCAGACCATTTAACTTCGTGTGAAGCTGTGATTGGTTCTAAATCCCGATTTTGTGGCTTGTTGTCCCAGACCAGCAAAGAGGACAAGCTGTCGAGCCGCATCCAGAGCATGCTGGGGAACTATGATGAGATGACGGATCTCATCGGGGAGCGGCCGCTGCAGAAGATCGTGGCCATCCCCAAGCCCTCGGTGCCGGCGGCGCCCGATGACAAAGCCGTGCCCGGCTTCTTCGCGGAGCAGCGGCACGGCGCGGGCTCCCACCAGAGCAGCAAATGGACCCCGGTGGGGCCGGCCCCCAGCACCTCGGCCCAGTCCCAGAAGCGCTCGCAGGGGCTGGGGGGCCACGGGCAGCGCTCGGGGGGCGGCGCGGCCGCGGGGGCCCGGCACGAGCGCGACTCCTACGGCGGGCGCAAGAAGGGCCAGCACGGCTCCGAGCACTCCAAGGGCCGCTCCGGCAGCCCCGGGAAGCCGCCGGCCGTGGCCTCGCTGGCCCCCGGGCACTCCAGAGCCCACGGCAGCGAGCACCACGGCAAGGAGCACCAGCGCTCCAAATCGCCCCGGGACCCCGAGCCCAGCTGGGACTCTCCCTCGCGCGTGCCCTCGTTCGCCAGCGGGCAGCACTCGACCCAGTCCTTCCCCCCCTCGCTGATGTCCAAGTCCAGCTCGATGTTACAGAAACCCACTGCCTACGTGAGGCCGATGGACGGGCAGGAGTCCATGGAGCCAAAGCTTCCCTCGGAACACTACAGCAGCCAGAGCCACGGCGGCGGCGTCAACGAGCTCAAACCCAGCAGCAAGGCGCACCTGACCAAGCTGAAAATTCCCTCTCAGCCGCTGGATGTAAGTTGCTGGCTCTGTCCTGCCTTCTTAAATGTAAATCCACCTGGGCTGGGATTTTCCAGCGTCTCCAAAATCCCAATTTGCCTAACCCAAATGGAGTTTTCAGTAAACACTGTGTTTTTGTTACTCAAAGCACTTTCACCTAAGCTGTATTTTCAGTGGGGAGCGTGCAAAAGTAATTGTTTTTGTCTTCTGCTTCTTCAGTGTGGATACTGGGTTTTTTATTAAATAAAGGCTGAGACACTCAGAAAGGCTTACTTAACCCCCAGAGGCCAATTTTCACAGAGTATTTCTCTAGTCAGGAGTTAGGGAAATTGTAGGATATCCACAAATATTTTGACAAGCTGGGTAAATATATTGTTGTTCCTGGGAGCTGAATTGACTTAGAGTTGTTGATACAATATGCCTGTATCAGATTTTCTTTTGAAGTGAGTAGCAATTACTAAATGTGATTATTATACCTTCACACCACATTCAACGGGGTGCAGAACTTTTATCAGTTGTGCTGGGTATGAAATACTATTGGGTTAACAACTTGGAGGAGTTGGTAATTCCCAAACCATTAGGACACAGACTCTGACTCCAGCTCACTTACAAGGAGAGTGCCTTTGCTGGTAATAAAGTCTCATTTCACCTCCTGTCCAACTGCTGGAATCATGGTAGCCAGAGAAAAGCCCTTGTTCCTGGGATTGCAACAGATAGCAAAGTAAGATTCAGCACACAGGTAAGGAAATCAGGAATTACTTATTTTTTGAAGACCTGCCACATCAATGCTGATGCAGTGAATCCTTAAGTAGCTTTGCTTCTTTGTGCTTGTGGCAGCCAGGGATGCAGAGGATTCATAGTTTGGTAATTATTGCTGTTTCTGGGATCTCTCTGTGATGAGCGTTTTACTTGGGAATGCACTTTGTCATTCCTGTGCATTCACGGTCCTGCACTTGAATTCAGATATTATCCTGGGGCTGCTTCCAGGAAATGACTGAAAGCTGTGATTCTGTTTCCCCTCTCTACAAGTTTTTAATATCCCTGCCTGCCTGTGATCACTTTAACTGTCAAGTGAAAAGTGAGAGATTATTATCACAGTTTTATGGATGTCATGTATTTGCTTTTCATAACTGTGACTCATGCCATAAAAACATGGATTTATCTGATGTTAAAACTGATGAAAAGAGTTAGCAAGGGTTGTTTGTGTCTATGTAGAGTCCACATGAGTCACAATAAGGATTGAAGTTTGTTTTTAACTGTTTCTTGTCCCTGGAAAATCTGGGAGATGTTAATTTTGGGTTTTGACTTGCAGGCATCAGCCTCTGGTGAGGTGAGCTGCGTGGATGAAATCCTCAAAGTAAGTGCTCGGTGTTCTTGTTCCTACTTTGTTGAAAGTGCAGCCATTCCCAAGGAGGGGGAAGGACTCTGCAGTGCCAGAGCCTGTCCAGGTGCAGGTGGCACAGGGGGCTCTCCTGGTGCTCCTCCAGCACAGATGACTGGGCCAAGCTGGGAGCAGAGCTGGCCCTGGGAGTTGTGGTGTGCACATCATCCCCTGCAGATCCTCACTGCATTCCTCCTCCCTGATAACCAGAACTGCATTTCTTCCACCAAATTACAGTAATTATAGTTCTTAATCCTGATATTTTAGGTTGTACTAAATGCTTTGCTGCCCCATGGCAGCACTTTCCCTCTCTCATACCTGGGTCCTTTTCCCAAGTGCTTTTACCCCTCCTGAGGTGCCCTGTCCTGTGGCTGCTCTCACAAAAGGATCATCAGGTCCCTCTGGAGCATTTCATGGCTTATTATTTCCTGTGACCTTCAGTCCTCCAGGGGCCTTGGGGATGCTCTGAGAGCATAGGAGGCACTTTGCAGCTGCAGGCATTTCATTTCCCCCTTTTCCTCAAACTCTGCAGGCTTCCCTTTCCTAGGATTCTTCTTCCCACACACTCTGAAAGGGTCACACTCGACTCTCACTGCAGTTTATCTTCAGGCCAGCCCAGCTGATTGATTTATGCCCTGCTGCTTGTTATTATGTCATAACTCTCTCTTCTCCTGAGTAGCAATTTAACATTCAGGTTTACATGCAAAAGCTTTGTTGCACATTTGGGAAATTAAGATTTGAATATAAAGCTTAGTGAAGGGTGAACAATGAACTGAAATTGAGAGAATGCAGATTGCAAGTTGAAACCTGATTTATTTTGTTAATAACTTTGATTTTTGTTGTGTTTCAGGAGATGACCCACTCCTGGCCTCCTCCACTGACTGCCATCCACACCCCCTGCAAAACTGAACCCTCCAAATTCCCCTTTCCAACCAAGGTCAGTGCTGAATCCAACAGCGAATGCTGTTGAAAAAGTAACTTCAGTTAAAGATCAGGATTTTGGAACTCCTGCATTCAGTTCTGTATTATCTGGGTTTGTTTCAGTGCTTTGTCCCTCTTTATTTATTTTCACCTCATCTGTCAGCAGCAGCCTTATGAAAAATGTCCTTGGTTTTCCTCTGCTTTGCACAGGCAGTCTGCAAAGTTATCTGTGATACAACTTACCTTTTAAATTTTTGTTGGATAAATTCAAACTTTCAAACTTCGGAAGCTTGGAAATGCCTTTGAGCCCTTTCCTAACAGGGAAATGCTCTGCACCATTTTGTGTAGAACCAAGTGAGTTTCCTTCCATGTAACAAAACAGAGACTGAAGGTAAATGCTGAGAAATTTAAATGGGCTTTTCTGCATAAACTGAAATTTCCTCTTAGTTTGAAGTCCACTAATAGTTGTATGAGATTTTCTTGCATTTTCAATTACAAAAAATGAAGACAGTTTATGAGTCACGTGTTTTACTGAAGAACTCAGTTGTTCCAAAAGATCCTCTTCCCAACCTCCTGTGTTCTTAAGAAGTGCTGAAGGGTTTAAGCAGTTAATTCCAGAGAGAAATCCACCTCTGCTGCTGCTGAGAGCTCAGGGCACGTGTCCAGGGGAGCTGCTGGGGCTGACACCTCTGAGGAGGGAATTTGCTGCTGCCTCCCCTGGGCTGGGCCTGGCGGCTCCAGGGCACGCTCAGGGCACACTCAGGGCATTGGGAATGGTTTGCCTGGAAGAGCAGCTCTGCAGGATCCTGGAAGGCCAGGGGAGGCAGCTGTGGGCAAAGCCAGCATGGGGAGCTGACTCACCCAGGAATCCATGCTCTGCTTCCTGGGCTGCTGGTTACCAGTAAAAGATTCAGCTCCACAACGTGATTTTTCTCCAGACTCAACATCTCTCTGGGCTGAATTGGGGTGCTCCACCCCTAACTTGGCAGAGCTTCGGAGTGAAGAAATTGCCCTGTTTGTCTTTTAAAAGTTACCTATGTAATAATTCAGACCTTGCTCTCTCTGACGAGCTGCTGTTCTAGACACCACTTAATTGCTCTTAATTTCCTGTTTGATCCAAATTGCTCCCCAAAACAGAACATCTGAGGAATAATTTTGAGAAGAGTTTCTCACTGAGGTTTCTACTGTCATCTCTCTAATCCCATCCTTGTATGTGAATGCTTTGACATGACCTTCCTTCAGCCAAAGGCTCCAGTCCCTGTTGGAAGGGCACATCCACAAACCTCCCCCAGACTGCTCCAGGTTCAGGTTCTCATCTGGCTGGATATCCCAGAGCAGGGGCAGTCCTGCTGTCCCCACTTCTCTGTGACCTGTCCCTGGTCACTGCTTTTTGCTTCTCTTCAGTATCAAAAAATGCAGAATTTACCATTCAGTTCTCAGCTTTACTTTGGAAGGCATACCTAGAAATAAATCCTGTTTTCTGTTTTCCTACCATTAGATCAATATTAATCTTGCAAATATTACTTTCAGTCAGGGTTTATTTGTGTGCTGCATATAACTGTCAGCCTGGAAATAATTCATACCTTTTCTTACAAGGAAATTCCACACCTTTCCTCATCAACAAAGGTCCTTATTCCTCTGCTTTGAGTACTCATTCCTGAACCTTTGGGGAGATATTTTCCCTTTGCTTTTGAGCACCCTTGGCTGTGGGGCTGCTTGGTTTTAGTTTCCCTGGCATTTGCCTGGGTTTGGGAAGAGGAAGGTGTGCAGAAATCCCTGTGGCTGTGACCCAGAGGCCATGTAACACTGCACAGCTCTGGCAATGCCTGGACAAAAAGGAGCTTTTTCAACCTCTCAACCTGGATTGTGTCTCTTCACCCAGTTTGCAAAAAATTCCATTTATGGCTGCTCTGAGTCTTTTTGACTTTTTGCCAGCTTTTTTATTTTGTGGCTGTACATCTTAGCCATGGAACTCTGTCAAATTCTCTCTCTGCATCCAAAGCCTATAATTTCCTCTGCCTTCTCCCCTCTGTCATTCTTGGCAGCAGCAGCTCTGCAGAATTCCAGGGAGTTAGTGAGCCATGGGCCTGTGCAGTCTGGGCCCAGAGCAGAATCCACCAAACAAAACACAACAGTGCTTTGCTTTAATCAAGCAGTTCTGTTGGAGGAAAGCTCCTTCTCTTTAGTACTGTGCTCCATTTATTGCTGAAGTGTTTCTGAGCATTGCCCCTGTGGGCAGAGCCTGGTGTGTTCTTCCCGCTCACATTAAATGGAGCTGCCCTTGGTGGACCACTTGATTTTATTTGTCAGACTCTTGGGATAGGATCACTTTCCCTCTGTGTAGGGAGTGACTAACTCGAAGGAACCCAACTCCTGACTGGGGCCTCTCTGATTGCTATAAATATATCCAATAGTTCCCAGGAAGTCTTGGATCAGAAGAGAAAACTCCATGAAAATAGGTCAGGGAAAGTTTTATGGATGCTATGGAAAAATGCAGATTGCTGTGTCTTGATAAAAAATGTTATCCTGTGACCTAACACTCTATAATTTTATCCGTGGGCTCAGAGTCAGGCACTCCAGCAATGCTGGCAGTGTTTCTGCAGTGCATTGAGCAGCCCAGCTGCTGGCTGGGAGGGAAGGCTGGGCTGTGCCTGTCCCTGTCCCTGCAGGAGCCTCCTGCCCTCCCTTCCCTGCTGGGACACACACCCTGCTCCTGGCAAGCACAAAGGAGATGGGACCTGGGGTTCCAGGTGTCACCTGGGAATGTCCCCCCCAGCCCTGCTGCCTCCTGTCCCGCTGGAGAATTCCTCTCTCCAGGTGGTTTTGTCAGAGTTCTTGTTTCCTGCTCCAGTGTCTTCCCTGTGTAACCTCAGTCTGTTCTGCTTTGCTTTAAAGGCTTTCCTTCCTTTCTGTTGTTGCAATTTCTTTCTGAGGCAGACCTTTGGAAGCTGCTGCTCTCAATAACCTGGGAGTTGAATGTAGAGCTTTTTTCTTTTTTTTTTTAAGTCTCTGAGTTTCTTAAAGAAATATGTATCCAGTAGATGGCAAGGGAGTTGGAAAAAGTTGCACATTGAGCCATAACACCTCATTAAAGTGCACTTAGCTGAGACCCAGTGCTGAGCCTCTGAAATAGGAAGTTGACTCAAGTGGGGAATTAGGCAGGTGTGCTCTGCACAATTCCCAGTCCATGTGCTGCTGCAAGAGGTGCCAGTTCCCCATCCTGTGCTCCCCAGTGCTGTGGCTTTGGAAATGTAGAGTTTGAGGTCTTTGTTTCCCTTTTCACTCAGTTTGTTGGCTTGGCTGAGCTGCCAGTGGCAAAAAGAAACCAGGGATTCCCACCTGCCTCTTCCCACCTGTGAAATGATAAGAAATGGATTTATTTTGAAGGGAGTGTGGCTGTTCACAAGGCTTCTCTCCATCTTCACTTTGCTCTTGAATTCTTTCTTAATATTGTTTTTATTGTCCCTTCCTTGCAGTTAGTAAAGATCAGAGGTATTGGGAACACCTCCCAAGGAAAGCTCCTTAGGATGTTCTCCATCCACAAAATTCTTGTTCAATGCATTGTTCTCCTTTTCAAATAGAAAGCTGAGGGAAATTGGAAACATCTCAAGGGTGCTTTGCTGTGTAAAGCTTTTGTGTGTTTAAAAACTTAATTCTGTAAATTGCCTCTGGAACCACTGCCTGGCACTGGCTTGGTGTGAGGGAAAACCAGGTCACAGGTGGACCAGGAAAAATAGAGTTCATTGTTGAATTGTGGTTCTGGTTTGCCATTGCCAGAGCATGTAAGTAAAACGTGTGTATACAACTGGAAATTGCAAATATTGGACTCCATTTATTTTTCTGGGGCCTTCAGTTGTCCTCATTTTGAAATGAGGTCAGGCAGGTCCTATTTTAAAAAGGCACTTGAGCCTGGAAGGGAGTTTGCAGTGCCTCAGTGGCCTCTGTGTATTTGTTAAAACAAGGCTTTGGGATTTCAGTAAAGTTCATCATCTGCTGTGTCAGAATTGGAGTTGCTGAAATGGGAATACTGAGGATGATAAAAGTGCTGAAATCTGCAAGGTTTCCTCTTTCCTGGCTGGTGTTATAGGATATTGGGAATGAGGAATTGTTCCCTGGCAGGGTGGGCAGCCCTGGCAGTGCCCAAGGCCAGGCTGGAGCACCTGGGACAGTGGGAGGTTCCCTGCCATGGCAGGGGTGGCACTGGCTGGGCTTTGAGGTTCCTTCCAGCCCATCCTGTGCCTCTAAAATACCATTTCATTGTTTTTCTACCAGAGCTGGCTGTTCTGGGCTGGAATGCTGGCCTGCCCACCCAGGCTGGGCTTGCCAGGGACCCACTCTGACCCTTTGGGGCAGAGAGTGCAGAGCTGGTCCCATTTAAAACCTTCCCTTGTCCCTAAGGCTCCTTTGTGGCTGAGGAATATTTGTTGTTGAGATATTTTCCCTGTTCCGATTGCTGTGTGTGCCTGGAGAAGGAAAATGAGGAGGGAAGGGGTGGAAGGAAAGCACTTCAAACAGCAGCAGAGTTTGTGTGTGTGTCAGGAGCATAAACAAACATCCTGAACAGTTCCTCTCCATCCTAAACACACAGGAGGAGGAGATTTAGGGAAGTCACCCAGGGGTTTGGGAGTTCAGCCCTGATGTGCCCTTGGGAACAGCAGGAAGTGGCTGAGGAAGAGGAGGGTGAAGGTCTCACCTGGAGTGCCCCAGGGCTCAGATGAAGAATCCCTTTTTTGTCCTTGTTGTTGTTTTTTCCCCTTTTCCAGAGATTGTGTCATTCATTATGTAGAAATAATACCTTCCTTATAGTCTGGTTTTTAGTACCTTGAATTCCCACTGAAATAAACCCCCTTGTGATGTTTTATTCCCCCAGGAGTCTCAGCAGTCCAGTTTTGGCACTGGAGAACAGAGTGAGTACATGAAACTTCCTGGAATGTGTTGAATGTTTTTGTTGTCTTTCTGCTCTCAGCATCTCCCAGAATGTCAGGGCTTTTAGGAAATGAGGTTTTCCAGACTGCTCACAGGATGGAGGCTGACTTCACATTTTCTCTGCTTTCTCAAGTTTTAAGCTGTTAAACAGTTGCTTGATTTTCTTTTGCATTTCTTGTTCAGATCTTGGAGGTTATCACTGAGTGGAAGCGTGGTGTGTTTGAGGGAAAAGATGTATTTTAATTGATCCAATTCTGTACAAAATGCCTCTATAACTGATTTGAAAATAACTGACTACTAAACCAAAACACCTTTAAAAACCCAACTCCCTGCTTAGGGACATATTAGAAACCAGAAGAGAACTTTTGCTTTTATTTCAGTAGAAAAAGCACATGGCAGTTTCACCATTTATTGTTACTTTGACATTTTAAAGTCAAGAGAGAGAACTGGTCAAGAACTTAAATCACATGCTATTGTCCTTGAGTTTCTTGCACTTTTGGACTTTGGAAAAAAGTAGCTTTTATTTCTTTAAACTGTCATTATTTTGAATATTACTGAAATGAACACAAAACTCAGTAAATATCAGGTAAAGTTGAATTAAATTAGTGCTGTTGCCTTCCAAAAGTCCTTCCACTCCTCTTGAAGTGATTAAACAGCTTAAATAGTAAAAGAAGAATGGTTTATTCTTAGATATTCACAAGCAGCTTAATCTGAACACCTGATACAGTGAGGAATTAAGGAAACAAATTCAAGCTTAATTCCATGATGCTAAACCGTAGGCTCACGTTATGGGAGCAGCTGATCTTTAGGTGTGGAAAAGAAGAGCCAAGGTTAATTAAACACAGAGCCAGTTTCCTGTGCCTGCTTGGATTTTCTGGAGAGCTTTAAACAGCCTCAGTTCTTGTTTTTGTTGAGCTGCACCCAGTTATTTACCAGAATTAAGGAAAAGGGAAGGGAATTTATCAGGGTGTATTCCTGCTGTCAGATTTAGTGTGAGAGTTGGATTTTGGGCTGTGGGGTTCTCGTCCATCAGAAGCTGTGTGTGTGGGGATGCTGGAGCAGTCAGAGCTCAGCAGATGGATCTGTGTCCCAGATCCTGCCTGTGTAAGGCAAGAATTTCATCTTGCTAAGAGCAGAACAGTTTTCCACACCGTTAATAACAAATTACTGTGTATTGGTTCACACAGCAATGATTTAAATTATTTTCTCTATTTTCTTGGTTAAATAATTTGCTGTACTTGGTGTTTTGCTCTGCATCCTCCCTCCCTCAGCCTGGGGGAGGTGGTACCTGCTGTCCCCTGGTGCTACTCCCTCCTGTCCCCTCACATGGCCTTGCTTTGTCCATCCTTGTGGCAGCTTTGGGGGAATTCTGCTGCTGTGCATGAGTGAATTTCAGCTGTGCTTTTCTTCTTTTCTCCTCCTAGAACGATACAATCCCTCATCCAAAACCTCCAATGGTCATCAATCCAAATCGTAAGTGCCTGCTGAGAAAACATTTCACAAACAAAAGTTGTGTTTTAGGAGATTGAGGAAAAGGTGTGTGGTAGAATGTGAGTGACACTCCAGCATCCTTCTCCTTGGCTGGCAGGGAAATGTTTTTTGGGACAATAAACCAAGTATTGCTCACTGGAGTGAGTAAAAAACACCCTGAGCTGTCTTTCTGCTCCTTGGCTTTCCTGTCAGCTTCCCCTGTCAGGAGGGGAGCAGGAGTCTGGACCTTGGAATTGGCTTGGGAATCAGGAAGGGCATCAGCATGGGATGGGACTAACAGAGCTGGCAGCTGGAGACTGCACAAATTCAGGATGAGGAAAGGTTTTGGATTGGAGGAGACAGAAAACTGGGTCTGCGATCTTGTGAGGTTTGTTCTGCTCTCCCTTTAAATCCTGACAAATGTTTTGAACACAGACTCAGCAACACAGAAAAACTCAGAGGCAACTGGAATGTTCTGCATGGCTGTGGTCCACCTTTCTCAGACTTAAAAATCAGTGATGTGCAGTTAAAAGATGGTTTCCAAATAAATCTGCCCATAAAAATATATATTTATCAGTTTGCTGTGACAAAACAACTTTAAATATATATTTTAAGTGATTATGATCTGGTAAAGAAAACCCTTGAAAAGGAGATAAATGTGTCATTTGTAAAATGGTAGCAATGAGCAGTAGTTCAGGAGTGGGCTCCTAGAGGTTGTGTTGCTGTTCAGATCAGCAGAGCAGCTCACTGGGAAACTCAGGAGAATCAGACTTTTAATTCTTTCTCATTTTCCTTCCACAGATGTGAATCGAACCAGACAGAGTAAGATGTTTTCTTTTTATAATCAAATGTTTCCACTAATCAGAAAGGCCCTGCTGTGTGTTTTCATTGTGCTCGTGCATTCTCAGTGTGTGGAGCTGCGTGTGTGTGACTAGCAGCAGTAATTATGGCTTTGGATGCAGTAATTAATGATGGCTCAGGACAGTTGCAGTGCTGCCACGGGACAGGAAGCAGCCACTGGGGCTGGCTTGCTTTCCTCCATCTCAAACACAATCCTTGCCCATTGTGTGGAAGGAGTTGCACATAACACAAGTTACCTCCTCCCACACCAGTAAATTGTGTCAGATTTCCTTTCTAAGTTTAAGAGAATGGACTCAGGAGCCAAAGTACCTGAATCCTCATTCTTCTCTGAGAATGACTCAACTCTCCATTCTTAACCCTGAAATGTGTGAGTGCTGTCTGGTGGCTCTCACCCACGCAGCCTCTGCAGGATAAACAGTGCCATGTTGAAACCTAGCAGAATGCTTTGGAAGTAATTAAAGAACTTGGAAAAACTTGTCTCACTTTCTCCCTTTTCCCTTAGTATGTTGAAAGATGACTTAAAGCTCAGCAGTAGCGAAGACAGCGATGGAGAGCAGGTAGGTTCCTCAGGTGGCTTCCCAAAAACCACTGCACTGATCCAGGGGCAGCCCTGGGCAGGGAGCAGAGGCCCAGCAGCAACCTGGGCAGCTTAGCAGGAGATCTGTGGAACTGAAATCTCCTGGAATGTTTTTAGACAAACCTCAGGCATTCCTAAATGTAACCTTGGGGAAATTTTTGTGCAAATTGAAATGTGGTGTTTTGTAGAAACAGTTTGCTTTTATCTAGAAATTCTTATTAACTGATTTCACATGGGCCTTCTCTGAGCATCAAATTAAAATAATTCACTTTAAAACTTATATAGTGGCTCCTTAATTAACGATAAACCCCTTTGTGTTCTGCCATCCCAGCTACAGAGCTCATGGTGTGAACATCTGGGTGCATTGGTGCCGTGGGATGTTTGGGGTGACAAGGAGTCCCTGGGAGTACAGCTGCACCTTTATATTTATCAAAAAGTTTCTTTTTTACTCTTTCCAGGATTAACTTTGTGCAGCTTCTGCCAGACTGGCACTTAACATGCTAAATAAAAATAAAAATAAAAATATGCGTCTGTGCTGCCCAGTAACCCCACTACTCTGGGGTTTCTTCTATTCCTGTTCTCAGTTCTAGTATTTGATTTTCTTCAAGTGGAAAACTTGGAGTTGGTGAACTCCACTTACCCTGGGCATCTCAGGAAAATCATTGTGAAATGCTGAATCATCTGATTCAAAAAGGTGGAAAAAGGATATTAATTAATGGTAGAAATAGGAACTCTCACAAATGGAGTCAATGTAGAGATTTGTGCTGAAAACTTGGAGAAAATAACACTGCTTCTCTTTATGTATAAGGAAAATGCAGATAAATTTAAACTACTGCAAATAACATTTTTTTTAAAATTAAAGGCTCTAAACCAGTGTTTTGCAATTTAATTGTATATACCAGCCTAAAATAGCTTCTAGAAGCTTCATGCTCTTTTTTTTAATTGCAGGACTGCGATAAGACCGTGCCAAGGAGCACACCTGGAAGGTAGGAATTGAATTCCTGGGGGATTGCAGCACATGGGGAAGTTCAGCCCAGTCAGCATTCCTGGCTTGGTCTTGTTTCCAAAATTCATCTTTGTCCTTTGGCTTGTACTAAAGCAAAAGTGATGAGAATTTAATCAGTGATTAAATGTTAATAAACATAATATTAAATATTTCCTGCAAATGAGACTGACCACTTTGGGAAGGGGCAGCACCCAAAGGCTGAACTGTGTTCATTTAGGCTGAATTTTCTCCCAAACTTTGATGAAAATGTTACATTCTGTTACTTCTAATGAGAGGGTTGGAAGGATGGACCTGTGCCTCGGGTAATGCTTGCTTTCCCTCCTTGTGTTGCAGTAATTCTGAGCCTTCCCAGCACAACAGTGAGGGAGCAGATAACTCCAGGGATGACTCGAGCAGCCACAGCGGCTCCGAGAGCAGCTCGGGCTCCGACTCGGAGAGCGAGAGCAGCTCCAGCGACAGCGAGGCCAACGAGCCCTCCCAGAGTGCATCCCCCGAGGTAACACAGCCAGGGCTGCCCTGCAGCATTCGGCAGCACTAAAGTTCAGGAAATTCTCACTGTTAGGGACCAAACACCAACACCAGCTCGCTGTCAGGCTGGGCTGTTCTGCTGCAGTTCCTGTGCTGCATGTGACAGTTCTCTAGATAAGCCCACATCTGATGTTTGATTTGAAGTGGTTTTTACCACCAGTTGTCTGTTGAAGAACAGAATTAGATATGGTATCAGAACCCTAAAAAACCATGGCATCATATATTGCCTGTTGGTAGCAGACAAAGGGAAAAATTGTGTTATTTGGGCCTGTATTTCATTTATTTGCAATTTCATTCATTTATCAGGTTTTGGGTGTACCTCGTGCTTTGGTGTGCAGCATCATATAGCTACCACGTGGAAAAGATGAAAGAAATGGGAACTATTGTATCTAACACTGTTTTTTACTTTGTTTTTAGCCAGAGCCACCGCCCACAAACAAGTGGCAGCTGGATAACTGGCTGAACAAAGTTAATTCCCATAAAGTGTCACCAGCTTCTTCCGTGGACAGCAATATCCCTTCTTCCCAAGGCTACAAGAAAGAGGGACGGGATCAGGGTACAGGGAGTGGGTACACTGATCAAGGTGGATCCAAGGACTCCATTTCTTCTACACCAGGGAGAGATTCCAAACCCACCCAGAAGGGCTCGGAGAGCAGTCGTGGGAGGCAGAAATCACCTGCCCAGAGCGACAGCTCGACTCAGAGGAGGACTGTAGGGAAAAAACAGCCCAAGAAAGCAGAAAAGACATCTGTGGAAGAGCCCAGAGGAGGTCTTAAAATAGAAAGCGAAACCCCAGTAGACATGGCAACAAACATCCCTTCAAACAGGCACAAGGCAGCCACCAAAGGCTCCAGGAAACCCAATATAAAGAAGGAGCCCAAGTCTTCCCCTCGACCTACAACAGAGAAAAAGAAATACAAGGCTTCGAGCAAATCTGCCCAGAAATCCAGGGAATTCATCGAAACAGATACCTCATCCTCTGATTCAGATGAAAATGAGAGTCTGCCTCCTTCCTCACAAACACCCAAATACTCCGAGAGCAATAGGACTCCTGTTAAATCTTCCATGGAGGAGGATGACAGCTTTTTCCGGCAAAGAATGTTCTCTCCTATGGAAGAGAAAGAGCTTCTGTCCCCGCTGAGTGATCCTGATGAAAGGTACCCACTCATTGTGAAGATTGACCTGAGCCTCTTATCCAGGATACCAGGGAAGCCTTACAAGGACCCCGAGGGAGCCAAGGCGGAGAAGAAAAGCGCCCCGGAGAAACACGGCCGGGAGGGCCAGAAACAGCCCTCGGACAAGGGCTCCACCAAAGGCAAGAGGAAACACAAACAGGTGAGCCCTCTGGGGACAGCTCCCTGTCCCCTCAGCCCTTGGGCAGCCCAGAGTGCAGTGACAGCTCAGGGCAGGGGCTGAGCTGGGCAGGAGTGGCTGTGCTGCCGTGTGTAGAACCCCTGGATTGTCCCTGTGCTGGTACAGGAGATTGTTGGATTTTCTTACAAAAACCCCTGTGGGAGTGTCAGCCCTGTAGCCCGAGCTCAGGGAGATCACAGATTTATGCCTCTGAGCTCTGCATCCAGCCCTCTCCTGCCTCCCTGGAACCAGCCCCTGCTGCTCTGCAGGCCAGCTCAGGCAGCTGAGCCAATGGGAAATCCACCTGGGAAAAAACCCCAAAAGTCAGTTCTCAGCTGGATCGGCTCCCTGAGCCATGGAAATGCCCATTGCCAGGATAAGGGATGGGGCAGGACTGGGCCTGGGCCATGGCAGCAGCAGCAAACATCTCAGGTACTGCTTTACTGAGAGCAGGATCATCTCTCCATAACAATACTGACTATTTCCCAAAAGCATTTCATCTTTTCAGCTGGAAGTAAGAGGCAGGAATGGCTGGGGGGCAGTAAAATTGCAGGAGTCAGTGGGGGAACTGAACAGAGGGGATACTCTTGGAGGGGGAATGTGAGAAGTCAATGCTGGTGTAATTTTAAACTGCTTTTTGAAAGCTCAGCACAGGGACCCTGTATAAAGGGCAAAGCTGGGGCTGTCAGCTGGGCTCAGTGATCCAGGGAGTCTGGTTTCCAGGAGTGTAGGGCCATGAGGCCCTGGGGAAGGGATTCAGAAATCCCTGTGCTGCTCTGGATGTCCCTCTGACAACTCCATTTTACCCTGTCCAAGGGATCTGGCAGGGGTTGGAGGCTTTGTTGACATCTGTAACCCCAGGATGTGGGAGATCATTCCAGAGTCACTTGAGGAGATGGATCATCCCAGCTACAGCAGTTTCCTGCTGAGGAACCAAAGTAAACTGGATCCCTGGCTGAAGTCAGTATCCTGCAGGAGCCCTGAGATGTAACTGCAAACAGATTTATCCTGTCCTGCTCCTAACTGAGATTCCTGTTTTCTCTGGCATGAGAAATGAGCTGCTTTTGTAAAAAGGGAATAACTCTGCCCGCTGCAGTGAACAATTACTTTTGCAGGTGTTGCTGTATAGCTCCTGATGTTCCTGGGAATGCACTCACGCGTTCCAGTGGCTCTGAATTCCCTGACTTCTCTCTCTTTGGCCAGTTTTGCCTTTAAGCACAAATTTGGAATTACAGTATTAAAGATCTGTGCTCTCATATCCAAACCACAAAGCTTTGGTGAGACCAGTTAAATTCAGGCTTTATCCCAGGAACCAGTGCTGGTTAAATGTTGTGAAGCCTCAGATCCCTCTGCTGCTTCCTGAGGGGATGGGCCCCTTTCCCCACCCTGCAGTTTAACTTTGTGCTCCAAACCCAAGTGCCACCCTTGATTTCCTAATTTCCTGGGTTTCCTTGATCATAATTCTCAGATTTGCAGCATCAGTAGCAAAACTGGGGTTTGTTATCAGATGATTTATTCTGTGAGGCCCCATTTTCCCTCTTACTCACTGGATTGATCCCTCCAGTGCTCAGTGAAGACATCTTAGAAATTTACCTCCAAGACCCTGTGACCTGAGGATTAAATTGATATCAATACTTAGTCTTCAGCATCTCTGAGCTGACTTTAATAGACTGATTAGAGTTTGCCCTTTCCTGGCATTGATCAGACACCTTTTTAGACCCCACAACATCAAATCTGTCTCCTGATCTTGCCAAAGCCTTTGGCAGATTTTCCTGAGATTTCAAGATTGTAATTTATCTATGCTGAAATGAACAGCTTGGCTGTTGCTGCTTTTATCAGGTTGTAATTTAGCAGCCAGACTGGGATTTTCATTCTGTTCCAATGTCAGGGTCTGGTAAGGATTTGTGAGGATGAGGATGGGGTCTATAGTAACTATGAAGCACCTGCTCAGTGCTGTCTCTGTGTGAAATACTCCACTCTCAGTGATGTGTAAATGTGGATCTTTGCTGGATGTTTTTTTTCATTTGCTTTGCTCAGAACGAGGATGAAAACAGAGCCAGTGAAAGCAAGAAAACGAAACTGGAAGAAAAAGCTCCCTCAGGACACAAGAGTTCCAGCAGCAGGGAGTGAGTATCTGCTCTTCCTGCTCCGAGGGTCAGGGTGCCTGTGGAGAGAATGGTGCTCATCTTCCCCCCCTTCTCCTCTCTCCCACCCCAAGTTTTCCTCAAATAATTGGTAAAATTTCATTTTTTCTTACCCTTCAAACAAATTTACTTCAGAGCTTCTACAAGCAATTGGTGGAAATTAATTTCCATCCCCAAAAGCATTGGGCAAGGACAATTGTGTGCCTTAACAAAATGAGGTGACCCCTCCTGTGAAGAGAATATTTCCTTCCTGGTTTTCTCTGATACACAGTGGGGCTTGGGTTTGGTCTAGAATCAAAATCTGTGCTTTTAAATTAACCCCATCTGGTAATTCTCTGTTCAGTAAGTTTTAAACTGGGAATAAACTCCTGAGCTGGCTTTCTTTGGGAAGCTGATGGCATTGAGCTTTTGGATCCATGGATTTACCTCCCATCTCCTTGGTTTGTTAGTGCAAGAAAAGTGTGAGTGATACCAAAGCAAGGTAGTACAGAATGAGCAGATCAGTCCCATTATTTAATGTTATTTCTGGATTCCCCATGCTTTTTGCAACACCTGTTATGCCTTTATTTGATTGATTTCTTGGTCAGTATTAATCCACAGGAGAGATTAAGCTTTTTTCCACTGCATTTTGAAACTTCTGTTTCAGTTCAGGCAATGAAAACTGGTATAACTGTGTCACGGAAAATATTCCTGTCCAGTGAGCAATTGCCAAATTACAGAGGTGTGAGAAGCTGCAGCAGTTTGGATGCTACAACTTTTGTTTGCCCCTTCTGAATTAAACAGTGTCTTACTGGTTGTCAGGAAACAGCTGTAGAATGAATGGATAGTTTTGATTTTTACCTGATATTTGATTTTTTTCTGTTGTTTGACTCACTGCCAGTGCAGTTCTCTAAAGGACATTTAATCAAATGAAGTATGATTTTTCCAGAAATAATGTGTAAAAACATTAATGGTGGGAGGGCAGGAATAGCCAGCAGCATTCCTCAGCAGCCAAGTGAGAGTGTCCTGAAAGGCTGTGCTGGGGAAGTTTCCCATTGCCTGGTTCCAGAGCTTTATCTGGAGCATCTTTCCCTGGAGCTGTTGGCTGCCTGGTGTGCACAGACAGCCTGGCGCTGGCACTGGCTCCCACTGCTGAAATTTGGGAGGCTTTGGGATGGTTTTTGGACAGAACTGGTGCAGGGGTGGGGTTTTATGGTTAGAACTTGTCTGGCTTTGCCTGTGCTTTCAGGTCAGAACTAATAAAATGGTGAAAACAAGTTCAATCTGGCTTTGGAGAAACCTACTCACTGAGAGGATTGTTCTGCTTTTCTCCAAAGCTGGGTCTGACAGTAAAAATCTTGGGGGGAAAAAAGGTGTTTGAGATTTAAAAATTAGACTTTTGTGTGTTGTTTTTTTGGGGTTGTTTTTGTTTGTTTTGGTTTTGTTTGTTAAGGAAGAAACCCAAACCCTGAGTGTGTTCCTCTTTTCCAGGTCTTCAAAGCCAAGTGCTGTTAAAGAGAAGGATTTGCTGCCCTCCCCTGCTGCCCCAGCCCTGCAGAAGGATTCCAAGCAGGAACACAGCTCCAGGAAGAGAACAGTCAGTCAGTCCTCATCCCTAAAATCCAGCAGCAACCCAGGCAAGGAGAGCAGCAGTGGCAGCAAGAGCAGCTCCTCCTCCAAGCAGAAGAAGACAGAGGGGAAGGGGTCCAGCAGTGCCAAGGAAGCCAAGGTAAAGGGCTGGTTCTGAGCCTGCCTCCTGGTTTTGTTTAGTTTGATCTAAACAACCATTTCCACTTCAGTTTAAAACATCATTAGTGTGGGATGTGCATTGTTTCCTGTCATAGAGCTCAAGTGCCTTGGAAGGCCATAAATGAGAAGGCACCTTGGAGAGATCATAGAATATGAATGCTTATCCTGCCAGATTCCTGTGTTAGTAGAGGAATCTGGTGCTGCTTGTTCATTGTTTAGGTGGTTAATGAGAACATCCCTAGAAAGCTGGAAATGGAGCTGTGAGGCTGCTCTGGTCTCCTCAGAGCAGACACAGAGCTTGTCCTGGTTTCAGAGGACAGCAGGAGCTCAGCCCATGCTCACTGCTGGGATGGGAAGCTCTGGCTCTCTTTTTATGACATTGTAGAAAGATTATTGCAACTCCAGCTCAGCAATTTACAGAGCTCTCCATGGCTGGAGGGGAGAATACATGGTTATGGAGATGGTGCAGAAAATGGTCTGTAAGAGATTTAGGTTGGGAAGATAGATGTGATGGAATTAAAAATATAAATGTCCCCCAGCCAGCTGTTAATTTGTGATATGTTTGCTGTTTTATACTCAGGTGTGCTTACTCATGTCTTCCTCAAAGGAGTAACTACTCCTGTGTGAGTTTTTCAAGGCAAAGGCATTCAGAGAGAGTATTGTTGATAGAAATCCTCCAAATCCTCCTCATCTCTCTTAGAGTAGGAAAGCAGGATTTAGAAACAGTGACAGGTGAGATGGAGGGAGGGATTTCCTGCCCCTGGTGTGTGTGGAAAGCCTTGGCTGAGTTATGGGAGCTGAGTTATTCCCAGAGCTCCTGCAGCCTGTCTGCCTGGAGGGAATGGGGAAGCCATGGGGAATTTATACAGCAAATGCTCTTCTTGTAATCATGGCATGGATTTCCCTTCCAGGAAAAGATCCTGAACAATTCCTCCAGCTGCCCTCCTGCCTCTGCTCAGGCCACGGAAAGTGTGAAGTCGAGGAGAGCAAAGCTTGTTTTTGATGATAGGTAAGGACAGAAAATTCCCTTTCCCTCTGGGGGGCTCTGGATCTCGAGCACAGGCAGCTCCCATGGAGCAGAGCTGGCATTTTGCTCCACAGAAGATGTTACACACAAGCTCTTTGTCAAAAACATACCTTGAAAAGAAACTAAAACAAGTATTTCACCATCTTGTGCAGATTTGAGGTTTCAGTTGGGCCAATTCAGGTGTCAGCTTGCTCTGAAAGCACTTATTTAAATTCACTTTACAGATGAAATTATGTTTGCACCAAATGAAAAATAACTTTCTGCTTAAGAACTTGCTTGAAATACTGTTGGAATTACCTGAAACCACAGAATTAACTTGAAACTACTTTTAACAATTTTTAGTTAAGTAAATTAACAGATTCCTTTAAACAGTTTTATCACAGTGTAGCTTGAGATAGAGCAGAAAAAGCCCTGAAATGTGGCAGCATTAAGGAGCTGTGCTACAAAAGGCAGTGCCAATGGGTGGCTCCAGTGCCTCAGTCCGTGCCCTCTCTTGCAGGACGTACTCAGCTGATCACTATTTGCAGGAAGCAAAGAAGCTGAAACACAATGCAGATGCTTTGGTGAGTGGATGTGCAGTGCCCCCCCGGTGTGTGCCCCGGTCCTGGGGCTGGTTTGCAGCCTGTGCCACGCTCCTGCCCCCTGGGCTGGCACTCCTGGCCCTGGCTGCTCTGTTCTGAGTGTTCTCCCTCCCTTGCAGTCGGACAGGTTCGAGAAGGCCGTGTACTACCTGGATGCTGTCGTGTCCTTCATTGAGTGTGGGAATGCATTGGAGAAAAATGCTCAGGAATCCAAGTCCCCGTTCCCTATGTATTCAGAAACTGTGGAATTAATCAAGTAAGCTTTGCAGAGCTCCTGCAGGGGCAGCTGGGTGGGGAAGCTCTGAGGTCTGCAGAGGTTTTGCCCCCAGTTTTTGAGATCTCTTGTCATTCCCAGTAACACTGGAGCAGTGACCAGTTCCTTCCAGTTGCTGGGGTTGAAAGCATTTCCAGGAAAGGGGAGGTGATTTCTGCTGACGCTTCAAGTCCCTCTACAATGAGTGACCCATAAGGAGCAGAATTATTCTGGTTACTGCTGAGTCAGTGCTTTATTCAGGGCTGAGAGATGTTCCTAAAACAGTGGGGACAGCTGAAACTGGAAATTCATGAGAACATGAGTGCTTTGTGAATGATAACTGAAGGTGGGTTTTGTTCTGGGGCTGATTTGCTGCCTTTCTCTGCAGGTACACTATGAAACTGAAGAATTACTTGGCCCCGGATGCCACGGCTGCAGACAAAAGGCTGGCAGTGCTTTGGTGAGTGTGCTGGGACTTCCTGCAGTGCCCTCCTGCATTTCACATCTGTAACCTGCACAAAATGCTGCTTTGCACTGAGCTCTTGGGTGTTCTTGAGCCAACACAGGAGATTTCCACTTGGCTGTGCACAAATATTCATCTGGGTCTGATGGCTGTAAATGGGGGTGCTGCCAGCAAGGGCCAGCAGCATGGAAGGCTGAGAGCAGGAGGTGCCTCCTGAGCTCTGAGGCAGGGGTAAATCACACCTGGGCTGGCTCTGGGGGCTGGCAGGAGCCCTGAGGCTGCAGAAGGTGTGGAGCAGGGGGCAGGCCCTGGCAGGGCTCAGGGTGTCCTGGCACAGGGAGCAGTAAATGCACCCCTTGCCTGCACTGGGTGGAGTCTCCAAGCCCAGCAGCAGCACTGAGAGTTCAGTTCCAGCTCGAGGCACACTGAGCTGTTCCAGTTCTGGATTCCCTTCAGGATTTCAAGGTGGTTGTGGATTTTCTGGTTGAGTTACAACTTGAGGGCTGAGTTGGCAGAGAGAACATCATGACCACAGCTATTAGATTTTTGAAATTCACTGAGTTGAGATAAACCTGACTTTAATTGTGACTGATTTGTCCTGTCTTTGGGCAGCCTTCGGTGCCAAGCTCTGCTGTACCTGAGGCTTTTCAAACTGAAAAAGGAAAGTGCATTGAAATACTCCAAAACTCTGACTGAACATCTGAAGGTAATTGCATCTGTATTTTCTGAACATTAAAACCTAATGGTGTGGAAGCACTACATCACTTCAAATTCCCAAATCCAATTTCAGACTGCTGCATGTGAGCACCTGTTTAGAACTGGACTTGAAGGTTTATTAAAGCTGGGCAGAGCTTTAATAACCATGACCCTGCTGGTCCTGGCATGACAGCTCTGTTAATTTGATCTTCTTTAATACATGTAGGAGGCTTCAAGGAGAAGGTTGGTTTCCCTGAGTTTAGAGAAATTACCCATGAATTTATCGAATTTCTGTGCAGCTGATTCTGAAGCTTCCAGCTCTCAGTGCTGAGGGGAAACAGGCTCATCACATACCCAATCTCTCAGATTTGGGCTATCTTTAATTGTTCACTGCCAGTGATAACAGATTCTTTCTGTTAAAGGGCTGAAAAAATCTCAAATGTTCCCAGAAGGGGCAGTGGACTAATGCTTGTTTGTTTTGCTAAAATAACTCCTTAATTTGTGTCTTGGCTATCAATAAAGAAGGATATTTCCCTAAATTACACTTTACTGTGATATTATTGAGAACATTACTTCAAAGTACAACTATGAAAAAAAACGTGGTTAAAAAAACCCAAGTAAACAAGCAGATTAAATGTAACTAGTGAAAGTATAATTATAAATCAAGTTAAATGTGTATTTTTCCCCCACACAGAATTGCTACAATAATTCTCAAGCACCATCACCTGGTATGGGAAGGTGAGTGGCAAAAGCTGCTACTTCAATTTCTCAACTTAAAGGATGTTTTCCATTTCCTGTGTGCCAGGGGCCTCAGGGAGCAGCTTTTGGGGTGGTTATTTGAAGGGTGTGGACTTTGATCCATTTTTTGTGTAATTGTCAAAATTACACAAGGGAGGGAGGTGCTGCAGCTCTGCAGGGTTTGTCAGGGAGTTTTGGTGTTTAATTTAATGCTTCTCCCCCCAAACAAGAGCTTTGTTAGTGCTGCAAGGACAGAGGTTACCAGCACTTGCAGGATTCTCTGTTCCATAGTTTAGCAATTACTTCTGCTCTTTTAAACCCAATAATGAACCTTTGATAAATTATTCCATGAATTTAAGGGTGGGGCCACTTCAGATTTCCATTGTGTTATCTGCAATAATGTTATACAATGCAATATTCTGGCAGTGGAGTTACCAGGCAGCTGTAAATTTTTTTTAAGGTTCATTTAAGCAGTGAATTGAAGATTTTATTGAATTCTGAGATGCTGATATTTGGTAATTAGGTTTTGTAAGCTATAAATAATTATTGGAGGATCCTCAGCAGTTCCCAGCTTGAGATTTCCATTTGTTGAAGGGCAAATCCTGATTTTTGGTGTAAAGTGGGAGTGTTTTCCCATCTTACACCTTGAGTGTGGGCAGAGGGATCTTAGGGGAAATCTCAGAGCATGGTGTGTCTAAAGCTGGTGCATTTCTGCCTTTCCATCTTGCCCTCTGGGTGAGCAGCAAACCTGTTGGGATGCCATCTCCAGTGTCTCCAAAGCTGTCTCCAGGGAATTCAGGAAATTACTCTTCCGGGGCAGCCAACCCTTCAGGGAGCGGGTCCTCGGTGACGATCCCGCAGCGCATCCACCAGATGGCTGCCAGCTACGTCCAGGTCACCTCCAACTTCCTCTATGCCACTGAAATCTGGGAACAAGCAGAACAGCTCTCGAGAGAACAGAAAGGTAAGGGGTCAAGAACACTCCCAGGCTTTGATTCTGTTGATGGTGCCCTGGGTGCTGAACCTCTGCAAAATCAGGGGGAAAGTGACACCTTGGGGTGCAGGGATACCCCAGGCTGGGTGTTGTGGTTGTCAAGATGGTGTTGGGAGTTGTGACATAAAAATCTTTGTTGTGTTTCCTGTGAAATGTTCAGTGTAGGAAGAGGAACTTGATGCATTTCCTTTTCTGAAATTCTTTAGTAAAGGAAGTTTGGCAGTAATTTAATTTTTTTCAACTAGAGAATATAAGTTTTAGGGGAAAACCAAGAAGTTTGGAAATGGTTTAGTTGTTTCCAAGCAGTCTTGGGCAGAAGAGCAAAGACATGGATTAGGAGTGACCTTTCTCCTTGACTCCCACTCCCCCACCTCTCCTCATTGCCTTTCTCTCCGCCCCAGCGATGGCTGCTGGGACCTGGGGTTGGGTGTGGTTGCCCAGTGTGCTCCTTTAACGTGTGTTTGTGCTGTTGCAGAGTTCTTTGCAGAACTGGACAAGGTGATGGGGCCCCTGGTGTTTAACACGAGCATCATGACGGAGCTGGTGCGTTACACGCGGCAGGGCCTGCACTGGCTGCGCCTGGACGCCAAGTGAGGAGCCCAGCCCGGCCCAGCCCCTCTTCAGCTGCCTCTGATTCCTCTCCACAACACTGTGTCATGTCAATAAGGAAGACTGCCATAACACATTGCTTAGTTGACACTAAGAGCAAGGAATGCTTTCCCATGTCTCCCATCCTCATTTGTGTTTTGTGTTTTATCCCAAATCAGCTGGTTCATGGACTTCTCCAGTATTCCCGGTTTAAGTTATTTAAATATTTGAAAATTTGCTACGTAAAAATTGTAGTTTCGCTGATCTGTCGTGGATAGATCATTGGGATTCCGGTCACAATACATGAATAGTCAGTTTAAATCCTATTTATTTTAATTTTTTTAATTTTAATTTTGAAAAGCCCCCTTTGGGGCTGGTTTTAGCTATTTCTTCTTCCCTAAATTTCCCCTTTTGAGTACTTAGAAATTAAACCTAGACACTTTATTTAAGTACTTTGTGAGCTTTGTTACTCTGTAATGTCTTGTGGTGGTAGAGCCTGTAAAAGGAACTAGGGTTGATAGGTTCTAATGAGTAGGGACACCATACTTCTCATGCCTAATGCCTATGAGTCAACTAATAAATGACAACTACAGATTTATTATTGCAGAATTTGTACTAAATAGAAAAGTTCCAGATATTCTTCTACGTATTGAGATACTTCATTTAAATGAATTATAAAGAAATTTATATGGAAAAATATTTAGCTGGATCTGCCTTGGATTGTTTCCAAGGCAGCTTCAAGCCATCGATTAACACTATAACAATCACAAAACATTACAGTAATTTGCATTTAATGTAACGTCCAGGCAATGGTGTAGGAATGACCTTCAGTTTGATGGGTGCGATGCAAACAGGAAAGGCTTTGGAAAAGGACAATCTCGTGCTTTTTTGCATCTCTTCATTTCAAATACCTTTTGTTTCCGTGCTTGTCACTTTTTGACAGTTACGAAATTGGGGAGCTTTGTGGTTCCAAACCCAAGAGTAGCTCAGTTCCTACCAGAACGGTCATTTGCATCTTTTCCATTGACTGAGAAACCAGGAATCTTTAGTAGAACTCTAGGTCCATTTTGTCCTCTTAGGGTCTGCTGGGTGATGGACACTACAGGCTGGCAGTGCAGCAGCCGCCGTGGGGTGGGAGCAGAGCTGCTCCTGCAGGAAGCACTGTTCTGTGCAGGGTGGATGGCAAACTTGGCTTTACCCCGTGCTGATGAAGGTCCCGTTCATGTCACATAATGTCCACTCCCGAGGGGGCTGCTGGGTGCCACAGAGGGGTGGTGGAGCTGCAGGTGGCCCCTCTCCAAGTGCAAACCAAAGTACCTTTCCATGTGAGGTGCTTGTCTGAGTTAAAGGTTTCAAATGCTACTGCTTTCAGTATTGCTTAGTGCCCCCAACATGTCTGGTGTGCCTTATGCCTTACTTTTAGATGAAGATTTTATGAACTGTTTACAAGATGTTTTACAGCAGGACCAGGTGTACTGTATGCAGTGGTCTTCTGCAGTACTTGGGTAAAATTCCATTTCCTTTTTCAAAGTCCCGGTGTCTGTCACACAAACTGACTCATTGTGGTGGTCTCCTTCCCCAGAGTCCAACTCTGAATCCTTTGGAGTGAGATTGTGGAATGCTGCTTTGTTTTCTCTCCCATTGAACCCTTTATTCTGTACCAGATATGAACGTGCATGTTCAGGAAAATTATTGCACTAAATTTTTTGTGTAGGTGTAGTTAAGTGCCAAAATCACGGCAACCTCGAGAGAAGGAATAGAATTCTACGCTCCTTAGTACTGCAGTATGTCCTATGGGCTTTAAGAGTTTAGAAGTTTTGCAATTAGTAACCTACTACAAGGTAGCTGCATCTTCGTAGAGCTTCCTTTGCGTCCCAGCGTGTTTTGTACTTCCAGAAAAGCTTTGCTACGTCCGGATTGACAAACGGGGAACAGACCTGGGGCTCTCCCTGACTCGACTCTTCAGGTCTGTCGGAGCATCCTTTTTATGGAATCACTGTGCAAGGTCACCTTTCTGTTAGTCTTTGCTGTTGGAGACAGAACTCTGTACCCTCAAACTCCCCGCCGTGGGCATGGGACACTGTCAGCTGTGTTTCCTTTCCTCCTCTGAAGTGCCTCGCACACCTCTGACGCTGAGAAATCCCTTGGTAGAAGTTGCATTCGTGAGTGGGTTTGTGTGTAGTGCTGCACTAGCCAGCGTGGCTGTTCTTGGCTTGCTCCTTTGTGCACAGTCACCATTACTGTCAGCAGGAATGGTGGCATCTCGGGGAATTTTTTTTCCTTAACTAGAGTCCCACAAATACCTTTTGGTGTCACGCGAAATCGGCCCCTTGAAAACGCATCGCTTATCCCTAGAGCAGTGGATCTTAGAAATTGGCTTCAAACAACCAGAAGGCTTTTTTAGCATCATGTCAAAGTGTGGACCTGAGCTGGTTGGAAGTGTCCCAGCTGGAGGGTGGGCTCCATGGTGGCCTGTCCTCTGCAGTGCTGTCCCAGGCGTTGTGTCCGTGCGGGGCATCCGCAGGGCCTTGGGGATGGATAGGAAATGCCTTGTGCAGCTGGGGCTGGTGCAAACAGATCAGTTCAAAGCTTGCAATTCCAAAAGCATATCTTAATTTGGGATTGACCCTTGTTTCCAAGAGGGAAGTTCTGCGCTTGATCAGATTTTATAGCCAAAAAAAAAAAAAGCAATTAAGTCCTAGGCTTCCATCCCTCTGCCAAAGCAGGAGGGCTCTGTCCCTGTCCTGGGCAGCTCCCAGCACCACAGGGGGAGTGCAGGTCACAGGAGTGACTAAGGAGGGACTCCCCAATTCTGGCTTCCCAAATGATTCCCTGGACAGGGAATATGGATCAATACATATCAATGCTGTAATTTTAATTCCCTTGCTGATCATGGCCCCAGTTGGTGAATCTTAAAAATGGCTCAATCAGACTAGGCTTGCTCAGCTATCTGTGCTGTTTGACTTTGCTCTCAGACTTGCAGGTTCCAGGCGATAAAGGTGCAAACCATTTATAATTCCAAACAAATCTTCAGGACCCCAGAGTAAACCAGCCCAAGAGTTTTGTTTTGATTTGAATCTCAGCCATAAAGCAGAGCAGACGGATGGCTCTCCTTGGCTTCGATGGCAGTATGCAATTTGTATTGTATGTGTCTTTTAATATATATGTATATATATATGACTCAGTCTGTCCAAAGTTATATGTTATACTTGTTTTTAGATTATGGTGCAACTGACTATATTGATATATTATTTATTGAGTGCTGAGTCACCATCTTATTGGTGATAAATATTGCATATTATCCAGGAGTGCAATGTATATTCCTTTAGATTGCTGAGGCTTGATTGCTGTGGTAACAAAAAATGCCCTGAAATGTATTTATGAATGGCCCCAACACACAGAGAGTCAGAATTTATGGGAATGATGTAGCACTTGCCTGGGGCAAGTAAAATAAAGCCGTAGGCAGAGAATTATGGAGTTTGCCCAAAAGGCAAACTGCTGGAGAGAGAGAGAAACTACCTTTGCTGTATTTAATGTCATTTTCTGAACAGATCTTTGCCGTCACTGCAGTGTTTCCATTGAGGCAGATCCACAAGGGCCTGAGCAAGTCAAGTTTGAATTACCCATTGGGGAGTAAACAACTTCCAAATTCTTACCTTCGCAACAAATCCTTGGGTCGGGGTTGAAACTTCTCCCTGTGCTGTGTCAGTGTTCTGGAAAACCCCAGTTCCGAGCAGTGAGGTCAGTGCTGGGCATCCTGAGGGACAGAGAGGAGCCAGAGCTTTGCTCACCAACTCACCCAGGTCCAGAGCTGTTCCAGGAGGGGCAGGAAGGGGCACTGGGGTCCTGCTGTGGTGCCCCTGGGGAGGGAAGGGCTCCCGGGCTGGGCTCCCCCAGGCAGCTCAGGCTCAGCCCTGGCTGCTCTGGAGCAGCTCCAGCTACCGTGGCAGGGAGCTGGGTTTGCTGTGGCTGTGCCTCCCCTCTTCCATTCCACCTGGGAGCTGAATCCCCCATGGGTGGCTGTGTGAGCCGGGCTTGGTGTGGCCATGGTTCCATTCCACCTGGGAGCTGAATCCCCCATGGGTGGCTGTGTGAGCTGGGCTTGGTGTGGCCATGGTTCCATTCCACCTGGGAGCTGAATTCCCATGGCTGTGTGAGCTGGGCTTGGTGTGGCCATGGTTCCATTCCACCTGGGAGCTCAGGTCCCGTGGCTGTGTGAGCTGGGCTTGCTGTGGCTGTGCCTCCCCTGGTTTCCCTCCCTCTGGGAGCTGAATTCCCATGGCTGTGCCCCTTCTGGGGCAGCCTGCCCCGGTCCCAGCCCTGTCCCAGCACCGGCTCCTGGCGCTGCCTTGGCATTCCACATCCCAAACTCTACTCCAAGGACCAGGCATGACTTTCCAAGCACAGTTCCTGACATTTGTATCTGGTCCCCCTTTTAAATTGTTTTAAAAAAATTTTGTATATGGAGGATAAAGTGCTTATATATTTATTAAAAATCCTTTATCTTATTTGAAATTATTATTTGGTGAAGAAGGGGTTTTTCTTTTGGGGGAGGGCTGGGGAGGGGAGGTAACTTTTAACCTGTCACTTATAAATGAAGCCCTGATTAATCCTACAGAAAGGTACTATTAGTAACTAATGGGATGTCTCTGTTTTATGCTTTGTACATGACAAGTCCATGTGTTACATTTTGTTTTCTGTCAAAAGATTTGGGCATCTGTCTTCAACCAAAACCAGAAAAAATAGAAACAAACTGTGATTTTATTTGTTGCAATACATTTGAAATTTCAAAGGGTACTTTGGGGCTCAAAATTAGGATTTCTAAGTCAGTATGTGCATTTCACGTAATAAAGCTGTTAATGGTGAGCAAAGTATTATATACTAACTAGATTTTTTCCACATCTGTATAGTATATTCTATGTATTTTGTGGTATTGAGATTATAGAAAGTTTAGTGTCTGAAACATGCGTTTAATGTGTATTTTTAAACAAATTTATGGCAATTAAAATATTTGGAGAAAAGGGTATCACATTTCAATTTGTAAAGATCTTTTTAACTACTGTGTCATTAAAATGCTTTGTACAATGCAAAACTGTAACTGGAGAAACTAAGTTTAATAAATATCAAATAGATTTTCTGTATTAAACTTCCAACCCCCTGTGCTTGTATCTGTTTTGTGGGGCCTTCTCCCTGGAAGTGCATTTTTAAGCAGTATTTTCTTTCATTAATCCTACTGCTCTGTGAAACAACAGAAAAGTAGCATCCAATGTGTGTGTCCAGACTTGCTGATATTGTTTTTTGTCTTTCAGCCTCCAAGTCGACATCCAACACATCAAAACAGCATTTTAATCAATTCATTTTAAGACAGGAGAGAAGGTCAGTGGCAAAAGTCAGTCTAGGACATGTATTTAAGTAAATTTGATTAGAAGTAATTAAAAGTAAATAGTTCTCATTCCACCTATTGCTGGATATATTTAGGATATTGGAATTGCTATCAGTATTATCAGTTTGGCTCCCTCTTTCCAACAGAGCTTTATCAGAGGGCTGATAAGAGCCAGATTGGGAGGGGATGGGGTCTGATCTACTTTAGCTCTTGCCAGGGGGAAGGATAAATATCCAAAGTCTGACTGGAGCTGAGCCCCAGCTCTGTGCTCACCATTCACTTTGCTCAAGATACAAGGAAAACCAAACTGCTTTGCTGAATATATATTTTAATTCACACCTTCAAATAAATAATAGGAAGCATTACAAAAAAACCAAACGAGCAGGAGATGCAGAGTCCTTTTATTGAGCTTGGCCAGAGGCCTCCAGAGGCGTGGCTGGGGCGGAGATGCTCTCAAGCTTCTTAAAGTCCTTTCATCGGCACATGTGACAGAAATATCAAATACTCTGCTTGCTTGAGGCTCTTGCAGCTCCTGAGCAGTCAATAAATACATCCCAAGTGCATGGAGCATGGTCAGCAGTAACAGTGCAGGCTGTGCTTGGTGCCAGCTCACGCTGAGGCCGTGGAGAGGAGGCAGCGGTTTTTCCTGGGGAAAAAAAACATCATGAGGCACTGAGGGCTGGGGCTGCCCTGCCAGGGGTCCCAGGTACATCTGTGTGCCCCTGTGCCAGCAGTGCTGGGTTCAGGCACTCTGTGTTCCCCTCAATTATTCAGTCTTAATTAATTTTTTGGTCTTAGCTTTCCATCAGAATTCCAAGCATAGCATAGCAGCCCACCCACCCTGTCCTATTTACTTACTTATCATGATAATTTATAATATAAAGTAAGCTTATTTATAATAATATTCATTAATAATATGATATACAAATAGTATATTATCTTTATATTATTATATACTATGTTATATATACTATACTATATATAGTATATAATCATTAATAATAGGACTGTTACTGTTACTGCTGTTTACATATAGTAGAAAATTATTTGTGCAACAGGTGCCATAGAAAATCACCTTTCAGTAAGTAATTAATTAATAATTTTAACTAATCAATTTATATGTAGTTGGAGAATTTGCTTATGCCTAATGAGAACTAAATAGCTTTTGATATTGTAGTTGCTTTTTAAACTATGAGCTTAAATATAATCACCTTAAAGTGATTAATTTAGGGTAAGATATCAATACAAGCTTTTCACTTTTCGTTAGTACGTGCTTTAGAAGGATTAATGGGAATGTCTATAAATTGCCCAAAAGCTGTCTGGAGCCATTTGTTCTCTGTGCCCAGCCGGGTTATTTGGGGTTGCAGTGAAAGGACTGGGGCTGGCACTCGGGAGACCTGGACTCTGCTCTGTTTGTTCTGCTTACTAAAGAGTCTGAGGCTGTTACCCCATCCCTATTCCTGGTGTCTTTTTTTATGCACAGGGCGACCTCTGGATCGCGTTTGGAGGAGCCCAGGTGGGAGCTGCTGCCCACAGCAGAGCTTACCTGCAGAGCATGGTGAGGCACTCGCTGTTGTCCCTGCACGAGGCCCCGATGGGTCTCAGGGACACTCCTCTCCAGAAGGGCGTCATCCGCCGCTGCCGGGCGCTGCGGGGCTGCGGCTGGGGCTGCCTCGGGGACAGGGACGCGCCGTGGCTCTGAAACACAGCGGGGTGACCGTCAGCACACGTGGCAGCTGCAGCGCTCCCTGTTCTGCTGCTGAGCTCAGCAGTCTTCATTCTAAGTGAGGCTTAACTTGGAATCGTTCTGGTTTGCAGATTGCAGCACCCTCTGGGTGAAGAAGGGCTTGCAACCCGACCCCAAAGAAATATCTACCCAAATTAGTGATGGGTTTCATCTTCTTGGGAGTGAAGGCAGAATCACTGGCTGAGCTATGGCTCAGAGTAGCCCAGTATTCACTAGGCAGTAGCTACATTTTTATGATGCTGAATCCTGTAAAAAGCCCTGCTGCCGCATCTTTAGTCCTGCCAGTTGTCCATCCAAATCATAACAGCTTTTATGGACTGCCTGTCCTTTGAATTAGCCCTTTAAATAGTTTATTTCAGTATGGTCTCAGTTTACCTGGCTGAGCAGCAGCGAGCAGAGCAGAAGGGCTGCCATCACTTTCCACCAGTGCATCTTCCCAGCAGGAGCTGTCACTTGGAGCAGCCGTGGGCAGAGCAGGCACAAAGAGCTCCAGTCAGGACTTCCCAGACTGTCAGCTACATTTTTATAGACTTCATTCTCTTATCGTTGCATCAGCTGCCAGATATTACAGGAGCAAAGTTCGCTTTGGAGCAAGAGGGAATTGCTAAGTCTACATCTGCTGCAGTGATCTGGTTCAAGGCCTGTCTCGAGCTAATGATTTACTCCCCTCCCACTTGTACTTTGTCTGGTCAGTTGTGCTGACCCCTTGTGCCAGCTGTTCCTTTTTTTAAAGCCCTCCTAAGATGTTACCAGAACTCCATGGTCTATTTGTAAGCAAAGGGGGGCTGGCCCAAATTATTGTGGTCAAGATCAAAAGCCTAATTTAACTTCTGTAGCTCTGAGTTAGCCAACCAGGGGAAAGGGTTGTATTACCAAGCTGATTTGGAGCAGAGAATTGTGCTTTTGATTTGTTTCTCGCTCTTGGTACATGAAAGAACCATAAGGAAGTTGCTTAACCTTTATTTCCAGGCACACAGTGCTCAAAAAGCAGGTGTAACACTTTCCAGCTGGGTTTGGGAAAATGTGTGATAACTCACAGAGCTCTTCCCCCAGGAATCCCAAGGTGTCAAAGATAATCATCTCTAGGTAAACAATGCAAGAGGCTGCTCAGGGCTGGTCTGGAGCTGAGGAGCTCAGTGTGCAGCCTGTGGTTTCATGGATGAACCATCTCTGCCCCAGCTGTGTCACTCACCATCAGGCTTCCAGAAGTGCCAGCAGCTCCCATGGGGGTGGAGGACTCATTGAGAGGAAAATTCAGTTTTTCCATTGTGGGGTGAGATTGCAGCAGCAGAGAGAGAGGTGTGAGCACAGATAGTGCCTCTCATCTCCTCTCCCCTCTGCCTACACACTTGTGCCTGTCCCAGTGTCTCGTGGCTCCTCACCTGTGGGATCTTGTGGATCTTGTTGGATGGGGCTTGGAGCAACCTGGACTAGTGAAGGTGGGGCGACTGCAAGAGCTTTAAGGGCCTTTCCAACCCAAACCATGCTGTGGTTCTGCTGGCACCCACCTCTGTCAGGTCAAGACATCTGAGATTGCAGAGTGATATAGAGATTTCCAACCTCTGTCACTGTGTGCAGGTTTTGGAACACGCTGTTTGAATTCAAGTAAATACAAAGTAATAAGTGTATAATGAACTGTTTTAGCTAAATTGCAAACATAGATCTGGATGTCACAGGCTCTATTTCTCTGATTGCTTAATATGAAGGCACAAGTGCCAGCGTGGAGAGCAAGTGACTTGGATTAAGATAATGCTGCGATGTCAGATGATTACCCCTTAGCCCAAATTTCCCTGGGATGAAAAGAAAAACCTTCCCAGCACAGTGTACAACACGATTCAATCATTCCCATCATAGGATGGTTCTTACACACTTTCCTCTGCCCTACTTGTTGTGCTTTTCTGGGAGGAGGAAGCAAAATTTTCATTATTTCACCTTCTTGGATCTTAAGGGAAGGAAATGGGACAGTAAGTCATGGCACACAAGTAGCTGAACTTAAAAAGTTTATTTTATGTTTGAGTGGGAACTTCTCAGTTGTTTTTCCCATGGAGTCCTTCCTTTTCATGTAACTGATTCTAATTTCTGCTGTTTCCATCAGGCACTAGTGCAGAACACAAAGGAGGACAAGCAGCATGAGCAGGAGCCCTGACTACTTCCATGAAACAGGATTTGGAAGAGCAGCAGAGCCCTCTGTAAGTCATTTTCTCTCAGCTTTTCTGGCTGGAGAAGGCTGCTACTTTGTGATGATAAATCAGAATTGTTGTCTGTCCCTCTGGGTCACTAATAGCATCAGACTGTCCCTGTCAGGCAGCAAACTGCGCTGTGTAAGAAACTGGGGGAAAAAAAAGGGTATAACTGAGCTGGTCCTTTCCATGCCCTCAATTCCCACAGGCCAGTAACACCCCACAGCAGAGATGTGAGAAAAGAAACACAAAATGTTGCTCTGTTGCCACTTCTAATAATTGCCCAAAGGAGAACAGAAATAAATGAGTGAAAACTTCTTAAGCCCCTTGTTCAGATTCTGAAATGCCCATGGGTTAAACTCCCACTGCCACAGGGCTGGTCGAAGCCATCCCAGCTGGGAATGGGGTCTGCATCAGAGGTGGAGGTTGGCAGGGCAGGGTTAGGATGGCAGGGCAGGGTTGGCATGGCTGGGAAGGTTTTGGCGGGTGGGAAGGGTGACAGGATGGCAGGGTCACAGGTGGCAGGGCAGGGGAGGGCTGGGCAGGGGAGCAGCAGGCTGCTGTGGAGCAGCTCGGTGCTGACCCTGTCCCTCCGTGCTGACCCTGCCGGAGCCGGTGCGTGGCCCCGGTGCC
This sequence comes from Ammospiza caudacuta, assembly GCF_027887145.1. Lineage (NCBI taxonomy): Eukaryota > Metazoa > Chordata > Aves > Passeriformes > Passerellidae > Ammospiza > Ammospiza caudacuta. The sequence goes on along the minus strand of NC_080608.1, from coordinate 17,550,656 downwards.
GCTGCCCCTCTGTCCCTGTGTTTGTGTTAGTCTGGCCCCTGGGCCGGGCACGGTTCAGCCGTCTGTGAGCAGGAGCAGGGACCTCGTGAGAACCCTGGCAGTGCTGGGACAGCACACGGTGACAGAGCTGCTGAGGCACAGCTGCACAGGGCTGGGACTGAGGCCACCCCTCTGTGGCTCTCAGAGGCACCGTGAGCAGGACACACGTTCTGAATGAAACAGCTCAGGGAGAGGGATTTTATACAGGCACACAGTGACAGACTGCCAGGGTTAGATGGGACATTGGGAATTGTTCCCTGGCAGGCCCTGACACACATTTCCCAGAGCAGCTGTGGCTGCCCCTGGATCCCTGCAAGTGTCCAAGGCCAGGCTGGACAGGGCTTGGAGCAGCCTGGGACAGTGGAAGGTGTCCCTGCCCACGGCAGGGGTGGCACTGGATGGGCTTTGAGGTCTCTTCTGGGATAAATCTGCCTCTCTACATCTCTGCCAGCTCACAGCCACAGCGGCCAGTTTGTTGCTCCCCACTTGCTTAAGCTGCCTAGAAAATGACCAGTGACCCAAAATGCAGTTAAGCACAGAATATTTTTGGGACAACTTGGGAGCACTGGCTGATTGATTTTATTGCTACTTATGCCAGCCTCAGGCTGTGCTTGGAGGAAAGAGGCTGAGCTGGGTCTCACGTGCTCTGGTCCCCAAAATACTCCAGCACTGAGCTATAAAAATTGCATGGCCCCAGCTTCCTGAAGTGAGAGCATCATTGTCTTCCTGACAGCCCAGCCCTGAGCACACAGGGAAACGTCACTCCTGCCCTGCAGATAAGATAAACTCCCAGGACAGCTCCAGGAATAGCACAGCAGGAACACCAACATGTTGCTCTGCATGGGGTGGGAGCTGGAGGCAGTCACTGGAACATTGGGAGGGAAAAATTAGGATAAAGGAACCAGCCAGGTGTTCTGAGCTTCCAACAGTGAAGGTGTTTCTACACTCAGAGACACAGGGTGAATAAAGTTGACACTGCCTGTGTCAACTTTATTACCAGCAGCTGATTTTAAATCATCTTCAGGCATTTAGCAGTCTTGCTTCTCCTGGCAGTTTTCAAGAAGGTTCTGATGCAGCCTGTTACCACTGATCAGATATCAGAGTGTAGTTAATTACCCAATTAACGTTAGCATAACTAGGTAATTAGAATCATAGGATCAGAGAACAGCCCAGGTTGGAAGGGACCTTGGCAGATCAGCTGGTGCAGGATGTGTGGGAAGGGAGCCCAGAGGAGGTTACCTGGCACCCCGTCCAGTCACCTCCTGAAACCGCCAGGCTGTTCCAGGGACGGATTGTTCTCCCTGGAAAAAATTCCTTTGTTACACAGAGATGAAACCTCTCCCGGTGCAGCCTGTACCTGTTCCCCTTCATCTTCTGCCCGGGGCTCCCATGAAGAGCGAGCCTCCAGCCAGAGGTCAGGGTCCATCCCAAATCCCAAGCCACCAGCCAGCCCCTCCAGCTTTAATCAATACCAAACCAGGGGGTGTTTGTTTTTCACAGATCTCAAGGCTGGAGGAAAAGCAGCAGCCAGCGATGGGAAAAATAAACGGGACAAGGAACAATTTCAAACCAGCCCTCGTTGCACTTTATACTGAGGAATATTTCAAAGAAACAAGAATTACGAAGGCTGGAAGTGCTCTAAGATAAAACATCCGAGCACATGGAACTTCAGCCTGATTATCTGCCTGTACAGAGAGAACCAGACAAGGGATTTGATGCTCCTCACCTCAAACAGCTCAAGACACGATTTCACACAGAGTCATGGGGCAAAGTTACAGTTTATTAGCCAAGGCTTATCTCCCTGTTAATCCCCTCTGGCCATGGGAACAAGCACAGCAGGTCGCGGGGAGCTCTGGAGCCACGTGGGCACTGCTCCTGGTCACCGGGCACTGCTCGTGGGCACCGGGCACTGCTCCTGCTCAGCGGTCGCACTCGTAGTCAGCCGGGTTCTTCCTCTTGAGCCGCTCGAACTCCTGGTTCCCCCAGGAATAAATCAGGTAACCGAGGGCCAGGGCTGCCAGGGACAGAGGACAGGCACGGTCAGGGGACACTGCTAGAAAGGGACACTCTCCATAAAGGGACAGTGGAACGACGGAAGGAATCTCTAAGGGAATAATGCAGTGAGGGGACACTGCAGTAAGGGGAAATTCACAATAAAATGGCATACGATGCAGTGACGGGACACCTAAAAAGGACACTGCAGTGAGGGGACATTGGAATAAGGGGATTTCACCACACGAGGACACTGGGAGAAGGGGATTTCACCACACGGGGACACTGGGAGAATGGAATATTCACAATATGGGGACACCGCAGTGAGGGGACACTGCACCGCGCACAGCACCTACCTCCTGCGACACAACATCCCACAACCCCCACCCTGCCCCAGTGCTTCCCCCTCCCCAGATTTACACTACGAAGGAGGTACAAAAAAGATGGAATCCACCCCTGTACTCACGGGGCACCACCTTCAACACCTGGGAGGCAAAGCGGCGGGCCACGTTGGGGACGCTGTGGGACAGGACGTTGGGGAAGGCTTGCTGCTCGAAGGGCGACAGGCTGTAGGAGATGACATGGCGCACCCGCGCCAGGTTCCCGAAGTGCTTCCCCATGGCCGCGGTGTCCCCTCGGTCACAGCGCAATGGCCGCCGCCCGCCCCGGAACTGCCTCGGCGAGGCCTTCCGGGGCACCGCGAGCGGCGCTTTCCGTTTGTAACAAACGATAGAAGCGGTGAAATACGTGTGTGATAAATCACAGTTAGACTAAAGTGTGTTTTTAACGGGCGGTTTGTAATAAATAATGTGCGCCATAAACGGGCCCTGCTCTGAGGGGAGGGGGGGGCACGCGAGGCACCTGCGCCGTGAGGGGCGGGGGGCGGTGCCTCAGAGCGGAAAACCGCCAAAAATAAATAATGAAGAAAAAAACTACTTTTGTGTGGCGATTGTGGAGCTCCGATGGAAAATAAATAATGGTCTGAAGAAAAACCCACTTTTGTGTGGCGATTGTGGAGCTCCGATGAAAAATAAATAATGGTTTGAGGAAAAATCTACTTTTGTGTGGCGATGGGGGAGCTCCAATGGAAAATAAATAATGGTCTGAGGAAAAACTCACTTTTGCGTGGCTATTGTGGAGTTCCAATGAACAGCGGAAGTGTCTGAAGCAGAAAATAATGGAATTATGGAAGAGTTTGCTCTGGAAAAGGCTTTTAAAGGTTAAATATCCTGCCCTGCAATGAGCATCATAAACAATATTGGAATTATTATTAGAATGTATGAGACACCTATCACATAACTGAAATTACTATTAGACTATATCAGATATCTTCACTATTACTGGAATTATTTATAGAGCCTATAATTATTAGCCTGTATTAGACATATTCCATATAATTCAAATTACAGAATATATTCAACATCAAACTTATTTAAATTACTACTAGAATATATTAGAGATCTTCAACGTTATTGCAATTATAATTAGAATATATTAGAATTATTATATCAGCTTCCACATTAATGGATAATTGTTATGATTACTATAATATAATTCATCATCTTCCACATAATTGAAATTATTAGAAGATACTAGAATTGTTAGGCATATTTAACATTATTGGAGTTATTATTAGACTAGATGAGAATGGTTAGAACATTAGACATTTTCACCATTATTTGAATGATAGTAGAATTATTAGACTGTATTAGACATTTTCAACTTTATTTGGATCATTATGCTCTATTAAACATATTTGCCATTATTTAAACTAATATGACACTATATTAGATTTTTTAGAATATGTTAAACACCTTCAACATTGTTGGAATTATTATTAGAATATATTAGATATTGGTATTATTACAATATATTACACATTTAATATATTATTATTGGAATTATTATACTATATTAAAGATATCCATTAATGGACTATTAGAATATATTAGGGTTATTGGACTACATTAGACTTTTCATCATAATTAGGATTTGTCTCAGGAAACAATTCCATTTATTTTCTTTTCTGGCAGGTGAGCAAAGCCAAATTCCCAGAGTTTGAAAGGAAGAACAGAAGTGATACAATCCAAACTGACCCAGCTGCCCACAGTGCTGGCACCAGGATGATTTTATGTGATACCAGGGTTCTGTTTTGAGCTTTTGGTGTCAATCACTTGGATTTTAGCAGTCAGAGACCGAAACCTGGAGCAGGATGTTCACTTTTCAGGCAGATTTGTGCTCCAGGAGCTCTCCAGACACTGCTCCGTCCATGGGTTCAGTGACCAGGTGAACCAGAGTGACACCCCTCAGCAGTCCCTGCCCTGCTAGGGTGAATTCCCAGCCTCTGGAAGCACTCAGGATCCCAGGTAGGGGCTGGTTGGGTGGCTGAGTGCAGAAAGTTACACCATTTATTTATTAATCCATTAGCAAGTCAATGTTAAAGAATGTTCTGAACAAGTTTTACAAGATAGTGCTGCTCCACAGCCTTTAATTAGCAAACAAACAAGAAAAATGCCCACTAAAGCTGAGAAGTTTTGTGTATGAGTTCCAAGTCCAGGAGGAGAAAATAAATCATAATAAATCAATTACAGTAAAAATTTGGTGTGAAAGCATCTAGAGTTGAGGTACTTGTTACCTACAGTTTCATTGTGAGAGGAAACAAAGCTGCAGCCCCACATTTCAGAATATTAAACCCATTGAACAGCATTTACATCAACACATTCAAGGCTTTTAGAAGCCATTTTAGGGGATTAGGCTTTTTAAACAATTCTTCCTATTTAAGAAGCTAGTGGCAATGTGGCTCCAATGGACAATGCTCTGCCCTCACCCCATGCTGCTCCTTATTCTTGAATAAAGGAAGCCTCACCTGATGCCAGTTGTTACCAAAATAGTGCCTAAAGTGTCCACAAATTACCCACAGCTGCCCTTAAATTCTCACCCTTCTTTTAGCTGAGAAAGCCCAAAGAGTGCAACAGAAGAAAAGCAAAAAAACAACCTTTTAATCTTTATAGAACTGTGAGGAAGGGTTTTGTCACCCTGCTTGGAAGAGCTGGAATGTGGTAGGGGAAGAGAATGAAAAACTGAAGAAATAATTCTGACATTAAAGACTTTCTCCCCTTGCTAGTCATTGTTGGAGATGCCACACACAAGGTTTCTGTAGAGGCAGAGTAGCAGGCGCTGCATGTCAGGGTGTGTGTGACAGCCATTTATTTCTCTCCTTTTTTTTTTTTTAATCTGTAATAAAGCAGCTTAAAAATAGACATTTAGTAGTTGAAATCTTTCACCCATTTTAAATGCAAAATTCTCCCGATAAAAAGACACTATTTACATTTAATTGCACATTCTAGAGAGGCTGAGTACAAAAACCAGTGCTCTGATGTGAACCCCCCTCTGCTAACCCGGTGCTAAATCCCAGCTCCTGGAGTTACAGCGGTCGTAGCTACAGCACCTTGAGAATGGAAAGCTAAAAGCTGTATTTGGGGCGCACACCCAGCCCAAGCAGAGCCACTAGCGGCAGGTGCACTTGGTGGCGATCATGTCCTCGTACTCCTTGTAGGCGATGGAGCCGTCGGGCTCGATGGTGAGCACGCTGAGCGGGCTGTAGGCGGCGGGCACGCACGAGGGCCGCGGCACGGCGGGGTCCAGGCGCTCGTAGATGAGGGTCTGCACCATGGTGTGCACCGGGGAGCCGTAGCGCTGGCCCAGGGCGCGGGGACAGTCCCCGCGGCAGAACTGCGGGCTGTAGCGGTGCGGGGCGATGATCCAGCGGTCCCAGCGCAGCTGGCTGAAGCTCAGGCGGAAGTTGTGCAGCTCGCACTCGTGCTGAGGGAACGCGAACTGCTTCGGGTGCTCGCTCAGGTTGTGGGACGAGGAGGCTGGGGCCGCTTTCGGATTCTCGTTCCTTCGCTGCCGCGAGGCCCTTTTACCCTGGGGATTGCCTTGGTCACCCCTTGGAGCATCCACCTGCGGGCTGCCGCTTTTCCTCCCGTGCCCCAGTGAGCTCCCCCGGTGATAAGCTTGCTCGCTGGTGTCATTCAGATAGAGCAGAAGGGAAGGGGGAACCAGTGTCACATTCATAGCCTTTCCCAGCTTCGTGCTCCCTTGTGGGTCACCCACCAGACAAGTGAAGTTCAGAGCCATGTGCACGTTCCTCCTGTTCGTAGCAATCAGAGGCCGGAGGAAAGAAGTCACATCCATCTCCACCCATTTGCGTTTTCTAACATCAGAGTGCAGGCTAAAAGCTAAAGAGTGGGAAATGCTGGGACAAACTTGGCTGGAAAAATCATGTTCCTTAAGGGATAAATGGCATATGCAGGTAATGGAAGAGGAAATGGGAACAGATGTGTCAAAGGAATAGAGCAAGACAGACTTGAGTAAGTGCTCCAGAGCAGTAACACGATCCAAGCTGAAGAGTAAATCCACGGAGTGAGCATCTCCTGGGAAGGGAAACAGATTCCTGTAGTGTTAGTGTGTCTTATTTTTCCACCTAGATATAAATACTGTTGTAGTGGATAAGTAAAAATTATTCAGCAGCATAAGAAAACAATTTCAATGCCCTTCCTTACATTTACTATGTGAAATTTCTGCTTTGGTCAGGGACATACTAGTTAAAAATTAAGAAATTTTAAGAAAACAAAGAAAGCCCCTGATTTTAACAGTTATTATGATTCATTTCTTTAAAAGAACCAACACAGGAGGAAGTCAGCTGTTGTCTCTTTAGTGCTGGTGTGGGGTAACAGGAACTAAACACTCCAGATGATACAAACCATGAACTCCACCTCAAAGGGCTGCTCCTGTGCAGCAGCACAATGCTTGTGTTTATCTGTCTTTCTATGAAAAGCCCAAGCCAGGAGAACTCAGGTCACCTCAGCAGGATTAACAGCCAATGATTTCTAGGTGCTGTTGTTGTGATCAGCCCACATTTAGGAAAACCATCCAAGCACCATGTTACAGTGTGCCCAGCCATCCCAGTTCTGAGCCTGATTTACAAGTAATTCTACTCTTCCCTTCAGGGTTTGGTCATGATTCTTCTCTAGCAAATACACCAGGCAAGGAGCAGAGTCTCTGGCAGTGGGTTCAGGCAGTTTGGTACAAGTCTCATACCTGTGCTGTAGTTCTTTGAAAAAGCAAGGCCAAGGTGGGCTGTAGAAGGAAATGTACTGCCCCTTACGCCTCAACAGTTTTTCCACTTTTCTTACCTCACTGAGATCTGCTTGTGGCTTTTTCTGACTCATGAGGAGATGAGTCAGCCTGAGACATCAGCATGTCTTGTACATACCACTTGTGTGGTGTTCCCAGCCTGTAAACTCTGTACCTAATGCCGCTCAAGGAGAAGTAGGCCATGAAAAACTCCCCCAGTTTAGGAGAAGAGCCTCCAGGACTAAAATAGCAGCAGCACTAAAGGAAGGAGGTATTTTTACCTGGTGCTGCCGGCACAGGACGCACAGAAACCCCGCGCGCCCTCCCCAGCAGTGCCCACGTACCTCTGGCCAGGGGCGCGGGGCTGTGCTCGCACTCCCAGCACGGCGTGAAGAGCCGCACCGTGTTGTAGAGGCGGCCTCGCTGCGCCCGGGGGATGCCGTCCCTGGTGGCAGACAGCCTGTACAGCCTCTTCATGTACCGCAGGGCCCGGGAGTCCGGCTGCAGCCGCGGCGCCTCGCCGTGCCAGCCGCGGGGGCCGCGGTCGTGCAGCACCTTGAGCAGCGGGGGCAGGAGGGCATGGGCTGGGGCCGCTCCTCGGGGCAGCTGCAGCCCCGCAGCATCCTCGGGAGCCCCCCAGAACCCGGGGGTCACCGCAGAGCCCCCCCGGCCCCGGGAGCGGGGCGAGCCCTGGGTGCCCGCAGAGAGCCAGGACAAGCAGCAGTACAAACAAACACAAATCCTCCAAGTGCTCTCCATGCTCTTGAGGGCTGCGGATGAAAAATCACCTTCCCTCAAGTATTCGAGGAAAAACAGGAGTGCCTGAACCCCATCCCTTATATAGGTTGCAGCTGTGGAATGTGAGGGAGGTTTCCTTCTGATTAGGAAACAAAGAGAAAGATCTGCAGCTGGTCCCTGAAACCACAAGTTCAGTGCAGTTGGGCTAAGCCTTGGCCCTGGAAGCTTATTATATAGAGATACTAATTCTGAATTAACCTTTTTCACATGGGAAATTACAGGCTGGGAGCGAGTGCCAGCCCGCAGAGGGAGCTGGGGAGGCGTTAGTGCTGCCTGCTCTAATTAATCCTGGTTTATTTGCAGGAATATATAAAGCTAAATATTACTGCTCTTGGCCTTTGGCCCCTCTCCATATGCTGGTGGAGTAGTTTTACCAGCTCTGAGCTGAACAATCCAGCCCCCAGCTGCTCACTGGGTATAAAGTTGTGGGTTTTGTTAAGGAAGAAGCTTTGAGAGCATCTTATAGGTAGTTTAATTTAGGGGTTATATCAGATGTTCTCCCTCTTGCCTTGGTGTGCTGCAGTGGAAAGCTGATTATGCCAAGCTTGTTACTATTTCTTTCAGCTTCCCTGGTGTATTTTCCTGCCTGACAAGCTCTTGTTTACAAGCTGGAGAGTAAAGAAAGCCCTGAAGAATCAAAAATTGTGAAAAAGGGAGAGTCTGCTGGTGTTACCTGCCCTGTTTGCTGCCTGAGGTGAGGTTTTAGGTCACCTGCTGTACACCAGATTTGAGTTATTTTTTCAGAATATTTTTATACTGGTCTCTCTTGCAGGATCTCTGCCATGGGGTTTCAGCTGTGGCTTTAAAGTAGGAGTAAGGAAATAGTTTCTCATTTGTTCGGTGTCTTGTTTATTTTACATTATTGTTGGATGTGGTTAAGGTGCAAGTCTGGTGCTGCAGACTCCAGAGCAGGGGGACTGGAGGTTTTTTTGTGATTGGGAAATACAAAGTGTTTTCAGAAATCCCTTTTTGTCTAACTTGTTACTTGGTATCAAGGCAGGGGCCCGTTGTGGTGAGTCAAAAAGGTTGCTGAGTTTACTTTGAATTACGGAATTTACTGAATTTACTTTGAATTATTAGTAGAAGGTGTATGGAACAAAAAGCAATAACCCCAAGCTTTAGACAGCATCTGCTCAGTGCTGGCAGTGGCTCACTGGTGATTGGGCTGGTTCCCACTTCCGTCTTCCCAAAATAAGCTCTATTTATTTTTATCTTAATGGGTCAGGGCTGCAGCTCCTAAGCAGAGCTAGTGGTCTCAAGGGCATCCTTTAAGTTTAAACAGGGTTTTGACTCATTTTTATGGGGGCTTTTGGAGAGGGACAATCACTCTCTGTAGGCTGCTTACAGGCTTCCAAACTGCTTTTATGCAGGGCAATAAAAATTACTCAAATCACCATCCCACAGTAAGACTGGAGGCCTGTTGGATGGAAAAATGCTTCTTCCTTCCCATTAGTGTCTCCCCAAAACCCCAAAGCACTGACACTCATCTATGGTGAGGCACACTCCCATTGTTACTGCTGGGTTTTAAGCTGCCTCCAGCCTTGGTGTGAATTTCAGCTCTTCTGGCATTTGCTGAATCATTTTATTTGGTTACAAAGTCGTGGCTGCAAGGTCAGTGCCTAACAATGAAACCAGTGAGGTCTGAGAAGGTAAACAAGGGGAAATCCTTCCAGGCTGGGACACAGCCCTGCCCTGGGCTGGGAACTGATGGTTGCCCACATTTATGCACTCCCACATCTCCCCCATAGCACGTGCACAGCAACAGCAAAGGGTGAATGAACCTTTAGGTGACTTTGTCCTGCAGGATTGAGGATGGCAAGCCAGATATATTTATATAGAAATAAATGATTTATCATGCTAGTGATAAGACTAGAAAAGCCTTAAACAGAATTATTTGCTACCTAGTATGGGTAGCCAGAACTACTAATATAGTACAGTGCACTAGTTTTGAAGCAAAACGGAAGCATTTATATTAAAGCAGTTTTATTGAGGCAATTATACTAAAGACAGCAAGATGGTGTTACTCATCCAGACCAATCATTGTGGTGGGCAAATCTCTTTGGCTCAGCCCCGAGGAGTGGCCTTGAGGGGTGTCCCCACTCCAGGGAGGGGTGTGTTGGAAAACCCTCTGTTAAACAGTGGGCCTGGGCTCTCAGGCAGATGTGTCTGGGCCAGCTGTGCCAGCTCAGCAGCTTTGGGTGAGGTGTCAGTAGCATCACTTGTTTGTTCCTTTGTCAGGCACTTTATCATCTGCACATTTTCACCTGGCTCTCAGGATGTTTAACTCTGGGATGCATGGATCAGGCTGGTTTTGACATTATTCACCCCAAAACAGCATGAACACCTTCTCTACTCGCTGACAGCTTTTCAAGCAGGGCATTGTTTGAGTTGTTCCCCCAGTCCAGGCAGAGCATCCTGAGCAGGGGCTGCACCCCCAGCCCACACCTGTCCCTGAGCCAGCCCCCTTCCTGGGGACACCACAGCAGTCACAGCACAGAGGCTGCTGCTAAAAGCAGCACAGAGGGGACGAAATCTGCTGAATGTCCCCTGCAGTGTCTCACTGACACAAAAAGCACTGCGTCTCAGGCTGCTCTGATTCTCTGTGCAGTTTGTTTATTTAACAAATTGTGCTGCCAAGTGTTCTCAGCAGAGCTGTCTGGGACCCCGGTGGAGCCTGGCCTGGCTGTGCAGCACAGACAGATTTTCCATCAGCCCAGAAGGATCTTCCCTTCCCAGCAGTTTGTCCCCACACTGCTGAGCTAGCTCAGGCTCTCACTGCAGACTGGGCACAAAACCACCCTGAGCTGTGAATTCCCTGCTGCTGCCTGGAGCTGCCTGGCAGGATTGCCGTGTGTCCCAGCATCCTCTCGTCCCTGGCCCATGTCACAGGTGCCATGGGGTATGAGCAGGGTCAGCAGAGGAGCTGTTCCTTTCCTCACCATCTGAGGAAACCACTGTGGCTTCCCAGGCCCATCCCACTGGCACGGCAGCAAAGCCCAGGGGAACTTTCACCTGGTTTCCTATTTCACATGCAATGCCTTGAGCCTTTTGGCCCACACCCAGGCAGAGGGGCCCAGCACGAATCTGGTTTCTTACAAATTCATAGAAAACAGGCAAAAAGTGAGAATTTCTGTCTGACCCATTTCCAGAGCAGCCCTTGGAGCAGTGTCTGGGTCTGTCCCAGCTGTGCTCACCCCAGTGCCAGAGGTGAGCCAGCTTTTCAGAGCAGCCCTTTTCCCAGGGAAATGCTGCTGAAGACTGCAGGGGTTTGGGAAGGGCTGTTCCCCTGGACGTTGTTCAGTGCCAGGGAGCTGGGGCCTGGCGCTGGCTCTGCAGGAGCTCGTGGGACTGTCAGCACAGCACGAAAACAGCCCTGTGATTCCTCAGCCAAATGTTCCCAGTCCTCCCAGGAGCATCTAAACAGGCCCAGCTCACAAAGCCAACTGTGTACAGACTTCATTTTTATGTTAGATCTCTTCCCACCAAGTGTCAAGAGCAAGCACAGGGGAAAGCTTAAAAATAAACCGTGACAGCTCTGAGAAGGATGAATCTGGGCAGAGCAAGGAATGACAATTCCAGCATTCTCCTGATCAGCTGATGTTCTGCACTGAGCAGAAAGGATTTAGTGGCTGCAGGGCAGGGTTTGGAGCCCTGCCTCCAGGCACACCCCTGTGGGATCCTGGTGGGGCCAGAGCAGGAACCCACAACCAAAGATGAGTCTGGTCCATACCAGCCCTGGTAGCATCCCAGAGCATCCTGCTCCAGCCTCAGCTGCTGCTCCTGCTGTTCCTGCCTCACTTGAAGCAATTGCTGGGGGGTTGTAATTACTTTCCAAGCTTGAAATAAAATCCCAATCCTTTCTCAAGACAGAAGCATTCCTGCCCTGCCATCCCTAAGTTGTGTTTTGTAGTGCACATCAGCCCGAAGAAGTGCTGAGGTACAAATTTGCATTTGCAGAGCTGCTGCTTCATGGTCGTGTCCTTAAATTCAAGCCTGGAGTGATTCAAGTGAGTTTCCACCCCTAGGACAAAATTTTCTTCCCTTTAATGCTCCAGGACAAAGTGTGAATGTTGTTCCCCAGCTGGATCAGCATTACCCATTCCCTGCTTGTGAGGGCAGCAACTACAGCAGAGAGGGGCAGCATCAATCAGAAAGGATCCAGGCAGCCCCTGAGCCTCTCCTGCAGGACTGTGAGGGAGAAGGAGAATAGAAAAGCTCCCTGAGCATCAAGAGCTTTCCAGCCACATGTGCATAAAAATCCCTTCCCGTGCCACGTGACCGAGGAAGAGGCACAGATCCATTACACAATAATAAAAATATGCCTTTGGCAACGTGGAGCCAAAGTGGAGCTGCTGCAGGGAGCTCAGACTACGCATAAGAAGGAGTAAAACAGGGATAAAAAGGACCAAAGTCAATCCTGCACAGCCCTCCCAGGACCTGCTGGCAGCACGAGGCTGTGGATCTGCAGCAAAACATCTGCCCGAAGCCCTGGGGGCTGCCAGCGCCTGTCAGGATCTCGCTGAGGAGATCAGACTGGTGAGTAGATCCGCTTTTCCCTCCCCTGCCTCTCCCTCCTCTTAACCTTCACTTTGAAAACTTCCCTAATAAGGTCTAAGTCACTGAGCACTCAGGTTTCCAAAGCCTGCACAGGAATCCATAAAGGCAACAGCTGCCAGTTAAAGAAATAACACCACGAGGGAAACATTCCTCAGCTTTTGCTGAGCTCCCACCTCCTTCAGCCTGTCCTGCGCTGGGCAGCTGCCGAGAGGGTTTGAGCTCGGGTTAGGAAGGGTTTGGCACAGGAATTCCTGGTGTTTGTGCTCCAGGCTAGGGAAGGTTTGGCACAGGAATTCCCGGTGCCTGCAGCCAAGGACAGAAGGTGCATCCTCTGCTTTCCCTCCTTTGCTTTGTGCAGCAGCAGGGAGCACATCAAACCCCTGTGGCTGTAAGTGCTTCCCTGGCTCCTATCAGTTAAATCCACCCATTTCCGGTGCTGTGTCACTGCTGTCACACCTGATTTCACCGAAATCAGCCTCACACCCAAGGGCTCCTTTTGCTTCCACCCCAGGGACGCTGCAGGGCAGCCTCCAGAGCTGAGAATTAGGCTCATGGGGATAATGATCATCTTGAAGATTAATTAAGACACCTTGAGGTACACTAGGAAATTGTGAAGCAGAAAGATGGATGTTTTATTTGAGAAAGCCTCAAATCCTGAAAGGAAATAGAGAAGAACATCACAGTGTTCACTCACTGCTGGGTCCCTCATCCTGCTCCTGCCTCCCTCCAAGCAGCAATTCCCTCCATTTCCTATTCCCATGGCACAGGGTGGCTTCACTGGCCAAAAAATCATCATCACTGCACGTGCCACCAAACCCTGCGTCTGGCAACCCTCAGGGATTTTCCTCTGCGATTTCAGCCCAGCTGCCCTGGAAGCAGCAGAAAGTACAGCTGATCCTGACTCTTCCAGGCAGGATCTTTTCTTACAGAAACACTTCTTTAATGCACAACAGGCATTGGTCACGGCCCAAAGGTCTCTAACCCTGGTGACAAAGCCATTGGTTAAAATGTCATTGGAAAATCAGCCCTGCTGCTGCACAGCCTCCTGTGCTGGGCTGCCTGCCCACACCACAGAGAGGGGAGATGCTGATCTGCTTCCAATTTGCTTTTTGGAGCTCATCGGACCTTCTACATTGAGGAACAAGTTTCCTTTTAAGGTGGAACAGCATGAGGTTTGTTCTCTTTCAAAAAGATTTCTTGAAGAGGGTATTTATAGATGCTCTTGTGGATGTGGTGGTGCTTTGCATCCCACACACATTGCTGGGATATGGGATGAAGTGTTCTTGTGGAGCTGTTAATTAGCACCAGCTCTGGAGCTGTGCCAGAGCACAGCCCCAAAGTGGATTCTCCCCTCTTGTCCAAGTACTGGTCCCACAAACCTCATGACCTCGGGGGATTTTGTTTGCCACTTTTTATCCCATCAGGTCAATGAACTGGGTTGTCTCAAGATATCAGAAGTGATTATGGTAAGAAACTGTCACAGGAGGAGCTGCTCTCCCACCCTCTGCTCCCTCTCACACCTTCCTTCTCCACATGAGGCATTCCCAGCTTTTCTCCAGGTTATGCTCCACAATGACATTTTTCCCTGCCACAGCTTGTGAGTCACCTCTACCTCCAGACACCTCTCACTGTTCTGCCCTGTTGGAGGGGTTCCTGGGAAGCAGGGATGCAGCTTGCCGTGTGATCTCCTACTCCACAGGCATTTGTTTCCCTTCCCATGAACTCAGAAGCCTTCATTCAACTTTCCACATGAACACTGGGTGGTGTTTTCCATCTCAGAAATCCATTAAACCAACCAGCAGCAAATTAGAGCTGAAGAACCAAAGGGCTTAAGAAGCCAAATCCAGCCCTGGATCTGGTTTGCATTTCCCTCTCCTCTGCATGTTCTTAATTATAATATCACAGAACTGGGGGCTCCCACTGAGCATAAATATGTAGGATCAGCTGGCTGGATTTGGAGCATCTAAATATGCATTTCCACCCCTCAGGAGCTGAGAGCAGGATAAGAGCTAAGGCCAACATGGAATTTAGCCAGTGCTTTAAGCATCTTATTTCCAGTGCAGGAGTTGCACATAACCGTACTGGGGAGCTGCTAAAGCTGAGCTGCAGTGGGGAAGGGGATGAGGCTCAGCTCATCCAACAGGCAAAAGGCACTAAGGCCTGGCCCAAAGCCTGCCCAGCCTCTCTTCTGCATCCTGCCCTCATCACATCATGGGCTTTGTGCTTTGGGGAAACCCCGGTGGCCCAACCATGGACAGGTCATGCTGGGATGTTCACACCAAGCCCCTTCTCCTTCCACTTCCCTGCTCCCAAGCAGCTGCTTTCTGCACCCCTCTGCCATTGCTCCTGGTGTTTTGGGGGAAAAGAGGCTCAGGGAGCAAAATGAAATGAGAGATGGCCACAGACACAGAGCTGGAGAGGAGTAAGTTTGATAAAAATATTGGTCTGAGTTAGAAAACTCTGTGAGCCAAGTCCTTGGAATCGCATCACACCAAAGCAAACAGCTCCCCCACCCTGCCAGGACAAGCCAAATAATCTCCCATTTTCCTGCAAGTTTCTACAGCAGCCACGCCAGCGGTGCCCTCAGGCTGCTGATCCCGTCTGCTCCCACAGGCTGTGCCATGTTCTCGGCTGTGCTGCTCCTCTGGACCGTGCCCTGCGTGGCAAACCACATCCTGGGGGGCTTTGCCAAGCGGCAGCTGCAGGACGGTGCCCAGCTGGCCTGCAGCCTGCCCGGGCCCCCCGGGCCCCCCGGGCCCCCCGGCCTGCCCGGCACCCCCGGCACCGTGGGCAGGATGGGCTTCCCGGGCAAGGACGGCAAGGACGGCCAGGACGGCGACAAGGGCGAGCACGGCGATGAAGGTAAGAGAGAGGCGCTCGACACGGCAATGGAAGGGTGGAAGCTGTGGGGCAACAGCCCCTTCACTGCTCCACCTGATGGGAAACTCCGCCAGGAATTCCCACCGTCCGCCTCCCAGTGATCCCGCTTGTCCCAGGGGCTCCACGCTCTCACCATGCTCTCACAGCTGCAGCTTGTGTTGGATTCATTTGGTGACACGGTGAGGTGGGCCCTGCGCCGCTCAGGGCTCTCTAGAGCAGACAAGGAGCTGGTCTGAGGTTCCTGCTCCCAGGAAAACCAGAGCCACGAGAGGAAAGGCAGCATGGGCTGCCCTGAGCGCTGAAACGGGACAGGCGCTGGCCGTGCCGGACCTAGCGCAGAGCAAACTGAGCCGAGGCGGGGCTGTGCCGGAGTCAGAGGCGGCAGGAGCTGAGCACAGCCGAGATTTCCCTCTGCCACACTAGAGAGCACTCCTGCCTCAGCAACGCCAGCGAGCCCAGCCTGCGGCTGCCGCCTCCTCCCTCCCCAGCCGGCAATCTGGAGAGCAGATTTCCAGCCACAGCCGCGTTTCGATCTGCTCTTGCTAACAGCAGGTCAGGAGGCACTGCATAAATCCTCACGGTTTTGCTCAGATCAGATACCACCGAGCCAGAATCACTGCCAGCCCAAGTCGCTTCCCTTCTCAAGGCAGCCCCTGCCCGCAGTGTTTGCTGGTTCATCCCCCAGCTGGGCTGGGCTGGGCTTTTTGCAACATCTAGATCTACTTCTACCTTGTTTTTATATAGTCTCATGCTAAATGTAAAAAAAAAAAAATAATAAAAAAAAAGCTAAGAAAAAAGAAAGACATGAGATCAAAAGTATTCACCTGCTCAAACTGAGGCTCTGAAATCTTCACAAACCTGCCCCACTCTATAAAACCAAAACATTTAAAGCTTGTTCTGTAATTCCTTCTTTTTCTCAAGTGAGCCAAATAACGGAATCAGCCTTTTGGTCCTTAAAAAGGACGGAATTCCACTGTTACCACACCAGCTCCCTGCCTACCCTGGCTGGTCAGTCCAGACAGATGTCCAGCCCCGGTGAGATTTCCTTGGGATTTTCACACCAGCAATGCCTTCCTCCTAAATTAAATTCCTGCTGCAATGCTCTAACCCCTTTCCACCCACTGTATCAGCTCTTTCCCTCAAGAGCCATAAGGGAACCTGATAAGATAATTTGTCTTGCAGGTGCCCAGGGCAGAACAGGAAACCCTGGCAAGCCAGGCCCGAAGGGGAAAGCAGGAGCCATTGGCAAGGCCGGGCCCCGCGGGCCCAAGGGTTTCAAGGGCAGTCCCGGGAAAAGCGGGGCCCCGGGGAAGAAGGGGCCCAAGGGGAGCCGGGGCGAGGCCGGGCTGCCCGGGCCCTGCAGCTGCGGGGCCAGCAGGGCCAGGTCTGCCTTCTCGGTGGCCGTGTCCACCAGCTACCCCCGCGAGAGGCTGCCCATCAAGTTCGACAGGATCCTGATGAACGAGGGAGGGCACTACAATGCTTCCAGCGGCAAGTTCATCTGCAGCATCCCAGGGATTTACTACTTCACCTACGACATCACCTTGGCCAACAAGCACCTGGCCATCGGCCTGGTGCACAACGGGCAGTACCGGATCAAGACTTTCGATGCCAACACTGGGAATCACGACGTGGCCTCTGGATCCACCATCTTGGCACTGAAGCAGGAGGATGAGGTGTGGCTGCAAATCTTTTACTCAGAGCAAAATGGGCTCTTCTATGATCCCTACTGGACAGACAGCTTATTTACTGGATTCTTGATTTATCCTGACCAAGATTATCTCAATGAAGTGTAGGAGGAGAAATCATGAGGAAAAAAATAGGAAATGGGCCTCAGTCCAATGAAGTGGGGCCGTACATGGGACACGCCTGGGATTATCAGATGATTCCACATTTGCCTATGGGATTATCAGCTGATTGCACCCTGTATGGACTATTGAGACTTTTCCACAGGGTACCAGGCCTTCAGCAGCCTCATGAATGTCTCCATCCCAAAGCCATCCATTATGTATTCCATGATTATTCATTCCAACATGCCATGGACATGTAACTCAAATACTGGTGCAGAATGCTTTGGTTATTGCATTGTTATAATAAAGCATGGAAACCAACAGTCATTTCCTAAAGCTGAGCTGGAAAGTGCCACTGATGCTACTGTAGATTGTGTCACTGGGCTTCCTCCTCCACACCCCAGCACAGTCCTTGTTAATGGAATCAGGCTTTGCCAGCCAAAAAGAGTCTGGAATTTGGCATCTGGAGTTGTAAAAGTCCCTCCCAGGCCATCAAGGCATCTGGTCTGCACAGGAAGTGATTAAAAGGTCTTGTTTTTAAGGCTCAGGGCTTCTCTCAGGGCACAAAGTGGTGCTCTGAGCACCACTGGTGTCCCTCAGAGCAAAGAATCAGTCACAGAAGGGTTTGGTTGGGAAGGACCTTAAATCTCATCTGGTTCCACCCCTGTCAGGTACTTAGAAATGGGGTCAGCATTAACATGATGTTTGTAAAACCAAGAAAGAGACAAAGACAGAACTTTATTTTATTTATTTTATTGTTGGCTTTCAGTGCACTGGAAGAGACTGGCCTTGCTGCCTTAGGCAATCTTTTTGCTGGTCCTCTTGTAGACTACACCAGAAGAAGTAGAAATCTGTAACAAAGAACAACCAAAGCTTTGGTTGGACAGTGTAATCAGAGCCCCAGAGTCCCAGGGGAACAGCCCTGGGGATGGCTCAGAGCCTGTCCTTCATTTAAGATTTTTTCCTAAATTTCAAATTTTGGGGATTCTCTTTGTTTTTATGAACTACCCTGGATCTTTGAGCACTCACCTCCACCAGCTTCCCCCCACAGATCTCTGAGGTGTGGCGGTAGTTGGGGAAATCAGCTACAAGTTTCCCATCTTCCATTTTGACAGTTGCCTGTGAGAGAGAAAGGGTTCATGTTGCTGGGAATGGAATTTCTGTTACCAGATTCTGTAAACACCTGCACACCTGGTGCTGGAAGTTTATGAGACAGAGGTTGTGTGCTGCACAGGGCTGAAATCTGTGGGCTTTAGTTCTTGAATGTTCACAAGTTAAACAGACACTTGTTCATCTCCCAGTTCCGGCAGATTCCGGATCTGCACATCACTCATTAACAGCTCTGAAAATGGTCCTGGCAGGCAGCCCAGGAATCAGTGATGATGGACCCGGGGAGCCCCAGGATGGTCTGGGCTGGAAAGAGCCTTAGAGCCCCCCATGTCCCACCCCCTGCCATGGGCAGGGACACCTTCACTGCCTGACACAGGTTTGCTTTTCACCCTAAATCCAATTCCACCTGGGGCTGGGGAGCTGAGGAGCTCCATGAATTTACCTTGAACTTCTTCCCTCCCATGGTCTCCATGTCTGCCTCCTTGCCCACAGTGAAGGTGTTGGTGGTGGTGCGGCCTCCTGGGAAGTGCTGTGTCCACGTGAAGTCATTCCCATTCTGCACCACCTCTGTCACAATCTTGCAGTTCCTTCCCATCTCAGCCTTGTCACTGGGGAGACCTTAAACAACAAAAACACAGTTTGTCAAATCTGAGCTGAATTGAACTGAAGGATGGTAGTGGTGTGTTTGTTCTCAGAGCATCTGATCTGTTGTTCGTTTCTTATTTTTAATTTTTTGACAATATCAAAGCTCTGAGTTTAAATTACTGATGCAAAGAAAGATATTAGTTACATTAATACGTTTGCTTAAACAAATCTTGCATTCTTTGCCTTGAGAAGCAATACACAGGAAAAATGTACAAAGTACATAAAATATTCCCTTCTCCTTAACCTACACATGCAATGCTTGGAGTTTCATCTGTGGGACCTTGGGCCTTTGCTATTTAGCTGCACATACCTATTTGTATATTTGCTCTTGCTCTTTAACTAGATGCACATGGAATCTTTGGACAGTTTGGGCTGGGAGGGAGCTTAAAGATCATCCAATCCCCTGCCATGGGCAGGGGCACCTTCCACTATCCCAGGATGCTCCAAGCCTCATCCAACCTGGCCTTGGACACTGCCAGGGATCCAGGGGCAGCCACAGCTGCTCTGGGCATCCTGCCCACCCTCCTAGAGAAGAATTTGTTCCTAATATCCCATCTAAACCCACACCCTGCAAGTTTGAATCCCTTCCCCTTGTCCTGTCACTCCATTCCTTGCAAAGTCTCTCTCCATCCTTCCTGTAGCCCCTTCAGGCACTGGGAGGTCACAGCTGGGTCACCCCAAAGTTTCTCCTCTCCAGGCTGAACAATCTCAGCTCTCCCAGCCTTTCCCCAGTATTTTATGCAATCTATGCCCCATTTCTGACCCCAGCCAGACTCACCAATCCCTGCACAAACCCCAGCCAGACTCACCAATCTTCTGCACGAAGGCATCGTAGTTGTCGTCGCTCTCGAACTCGTATTTGCCTGAGAATGCCATGGCTGCCTTGGGATGAGGCTGGGGAGCAGAGCAGCAGCTGGATGGAGCTGGATGGAGCAGCTGGGCTGAGCCCTGCCTTTATAGAGCAGCCCCAGCTCTCAGCCCACCTGCAAGTGGAGCTTTATGGCCCCTGAGTCACAGCAATGCCATCGACCTGTGAGGCAATCAAGGTCATCAGGCAATTGTGCATCCTTGCCAATAACCTGGAGATCAGCAGGAGTCAAGGCCAAAGGCTCAGCTTTCTTTTAGTGCAGATTGAAACAAAATATGCATTTTTACTTTAAAGATTTCACTGGGTTTGGATTCAGGATGGAATAAAAGTAAAATATAAATGGACCATGCACAAGTTCTCAGCTCTGCAGAGAAAGACCTGGGGAAACTTGTATCACCACCAGGGTTTCCTTTGCACTTTTGGTTTAAAAGTGGCTGCAAGATGACTCTGACTATCCTGAAAACACATTTGACGCTTAGTTTGTTAATTAAAACTCCTTCATCTTAATCCCAAGATTGCTGAACCCAACGAAAGGAAACTTCCTTTCCCATGTGGACCCCAGTACTGAGGCCCCAGCTGTAAGAGCAGAGCAGCCCTGGCACAGGGAGCAGGGCAGGGGTGGCACAGCCATGGGAGTCTCAGTGCCACTGCTCTGCTCCGGAGGGACCTGCCCAACCTTGGCAAGGAGGTCCATGAACTCAAGCCATAAACTCTCCTGCTCACATAAGATTTGCAGGGGACAATTCCACTGGCAGAGTAACGCCACAGGGACCTTGGGACAGAGGTCAAACTGGATAAGGAAAGCAGTCCTGTGTAAAAGGAAGGAGATAATCAGATTATATGAACAGTACTTGAGCTTTTATGCTCCCTGTCCATAAAGATCAGATTATATT